>NW_025212631.1:18610-27766 GCF_004010195.1 Chiloscyllium plagiosum | reverse complement strand
GGCTACCTGTTATTCTGCATATAAACCACCCTGGACCTCTTGATTAGATTCCAGGCTGTATCTCATTCTACAGCATCGGTTATTCTGTTTTTCAACTACCCTGAACCCCACGATTAGATTCCAGACCTTAACTCACTCAGGGCTATCTCTTATTCTGTATATAACCCACACCGAACCCTTCCATTAGATTCCAGGCTGTAACTCACTCAGGGCTCAGACATTCACACGGATGATCCCTGGAATAGTAGGTCTACATATGAGGAACGGCTGATGATCCTGGGATTGTATTCATTGGAGTTTAGAAGATTAAGGGGAGATCTAATAGAAACTTACAAGATAATACATGGCTTGGAGAGGGTGGACGCTAGGAAATTGTTTCCGTTAGGCGAGGAGACTAGGACCCGTGAACACAGCCTTAGAATTAGAGGGCGTAAATTCAGAACAGAAATGCGGAGACATTTCTTCAGCTCGAGAGTGGTGGGCCTGAGGAATTCATTGCCACAGAGTGCAGTGGAGGCTGGGACGCTAAATGTCTTCAAGGCAGAAATTAGTAAATCCTTGATGTCACAAGGAATTAAGGGCTACGGGGAGAATGCGGATAAGTGGAGTTGAAATGCCCATCAGCCATGACTGAATGGCGGATCGGACTCGATGGGCCGAATGACATTACTTCCGCTCCTATGTCTTATGGTCTTATGGCTATCTGTTATTCTGTATATAAACCATTCTGAAACCCTCGATTAGATTCCAGTGTGTAACTCACTCCGAGTTATCTGTTATTCTGTATATAAACCACCCTGAACCCCGCAATTAGATTCCAGGCTGTAACTCACTCTGGGGTATAAACCAGCCTGAACCCTTTCATTAGATTCCAGGACATACTCACTCCGAGCTATCTGGTATTCTGTATATAAACCAGTCTGAACCCCGCGATTAGATTCCAGGCTGTAACACACTCCGGGCTATCTGTTATTCTGCATATTAACATTCCTGAAACCCTCAATTAGATTCCAGGCTGTAACTTTTTCCGGGCTATCTGTTACTCTGTATAAACCTCACCCTGAACACCTCGATTAGTTTCCTGGCTGTAACGCACTGTAGGGCAGCTGTTATTCTGTATGCAAACCACACTGAACCTGTTATTCTGTATACAAACCACCCTGAACCCCTCGATTAGATTCCAAGCTGTCACCCAGTCTGTGGTATCTATTACTCTGTACATAAACCACCCTGAACCCCTCGATTAGATTTCAGGCTGTAACTGACTCCGGGCTATCTGTTATTCTGTATATAAACCACCCTGAAACCCTCGAGTAGATTCCAGGCTGTAACTCAGTCTGTGGTATCTGCTATTCTGTATTAGATTCCAGGCTGTAACTCACTCTGGGGTATAAACCAGCCTGAACCCTTCCAATAGATTCCAGGACATACTCACTCCGAGCTATCTGGTATTCTGTATATAAACCAATCTGAACCCCGCAATTCGATTCCAGGCTGTAACACACTTCGGTCTGTCTGTTATTCTGCATATTAACATGTACAGAAACATTCTGCTTTTTCTATTCTTCCTGCAAATCACGTAAATGAACCAGAAGCTTTCTGTGTTCCTGTTCCCAATGTAACATTTGATCATTTAGTTTATCTTGGTTTCAGTCTAACATCAAACAAGGATCTCTCTTAGTGCAGCCTTAGCAAAGTCCTGTGTACTGAAACATAAATTCCCAACCTCTATACTCAATGTCCTGATTGATGAAGGCCAGTGTGCCAAATGCCTTTTTCACTGCGCTGACTACCTGTGACTCCACTCTCAGAAAATCGTGCACCTGAACGCCAAAGTCTCTCTGACCACTACACCTCTTAAGGCCCTCCCATTCATCATTAAACTCCTACCTTGATTTGACTTTCCAAAATGCAAGACCTCACACATCTACATTCCATTCCATTTGCCATTTCTCGGCCCACTTCACACCTGATTAAGGTCCTGGTGCAATTTCTGATAGAAATTCCTCATTGTTCACGCTACCACTTATTTTAGTGTCATCTGCAAACGGACTAATCATGCCTTGTACATTCTCAACCAAATCATGGATAACAAACAGCAATAGACTCAGCCTCCAGTCTTACAAGCATCCTTCCACAAAACTCACTGCTTCCTACCATCAAGCCAACTGTGTATCCAATTGGCCAGTTCCACCAGCATTCCATATAATGTGACCTTCCAGAGCAACCTGCGATGCTATGCTGAATGGCTTACCGAAATCCATGGAGACAACCCTGCCCTCGTCAACCTTCTTGGTCAATTCATCAAAGAACTCTAACAAATTTGGGAGGCATGATATCCCACTCACAAGTCTATGCTGACTGCTCCGAATCAAACCCTGCATAAGTAATGGGTACAGTCAATGGTATGCTGTCCTTCATTATAAGATGATTCGAGTTCGTAAGTAAAGACATCTTCTTGCTGTTGAACAGCCTTGCTGAGAGAGCATTTGGGGCACTCTCTACAGATTTGATCTCCATTGTAAGGAATGATCTCCTTACCACAGACACGGATGATGGTAACATGAGGAGAGAGTGAAGAAGCTGAATGTTTAATCTGGAGAGCTGTGGGAGACAAAGAAATGGTGATGCTGAAACACGAGGAGTGGCAGCGATCACTTATTTCCAAAAGAGACATTGATAGGAAGAGAAATTCTATACTTTCCCCAGAATTGATTGGTGTGATTTATTGTCACGTGTACCTCAGTGCAGGGAAAAACTTTATTTATGAGTAGTGGAGACAGATCATAATAAGCATGGACAGACAGATCACAGGGTGAAATTAGACTGGGCAGAGTAAGGCATACAGGTTACACCGCACAGGACGTGCACTCGACAAGATCAACATGAACAAGATCAGCATTATCTGAGCATAGAGAGACCATTCATCAGTTTAACGTGGCTTTCCTAATAGTTTATATGCCTTAATTAAATCTCCCCATGTTATTGTGCAGCCGGCATGTGAACCGGAACTGAATGTCATGTTGTTCACAATCGCCAACAGCAGCCACAATATCTTCGATCTGAAACAGGTAGCCATTCCCACCAGCTTCTGCCCTACATAGAGAACAGCAGGCTGTATTCTCGGAAATGAAATGTGCCTTCTTGAGGCTTCGCACAAGATATATGGCATCCTTCTTCACCACTAGAAAACCACGTTAAAGTCCCACGTGTGTATCATGAGCAATGGAACCACGACGAACTACATGGAGCAGTCTGTCTGTGCAGCCTCTGCTCCACCTGTTCATCATGTTAGAGCATCAATTAGGAAACAGTGAGGACTGCCGATGCTGGAGACCAGAGTCGGGAATGTATTTCGGAAAAGCACAGCAGGTCATGGAGCATCTGAGGAGCAGGAGAATCGATGTTTCTGGCATAAGCCAATCATCAGGAATCAGCATCAATTACCTCATTCTGTCCCTGTGTAAGTATATTGAGGTGCAATGGCCTCGTACTGTTCCTGCCTAAAGGGCTCAATGGACTGAATGGCCTCCTCATGTTCCTGTCAAAGTGACCCAAGGGACTTAATGGCTTGTTCCTCGTCCGAATGGACAGAGCCAAGGGCCTGATTGGGTTACCCCTGGTTCCTGTTTGACAGCGCGATGTGCTGACAAGTGTGATGAAGCTGTAGCTTTAAGAGCTTATTTAGTCCTGGTTTCTTTTAAGAGAGATTGAACGATTTTTACCAAGCTGGCTATTTCAGAACACTTGAGTAAACAGCGAGGGAGGCCTTGTGTTTATTTTAATGCAGCCTGAATGTGTGTAGCCAGCTGTCACAGATTAGGATCTCTGGGTTTCTCGATAATGGGGTATCCACAGAGTTGGAAGCTTCCCTGGATGTATCCTGGCTGCAACTCTGTCTGAATTTTATTTTGATACTGCTTTTAATTCCTGGATTGGAGAAATGTTTGTAACAAGCTGTGTCTGAATATTTCATTTTGCCAGGGGTTGTGTTTATGGGAGTTTCCGAAATTGGAATGGTTCATTAGTAATCGTTCCTAGATCCATTATTCAGTTAACCTGCCCAATAGAATTAAGTTATTCTAAATTCCTCTTTCTTTGGTTTCATTTTTTGTGTGTGTTTAAATAAATTATATTTTGCTTCACATCGAGCAGTTTGACCAATCACATTGCATCTGGAACAGATAATTTACATTTCATTTAAAATAAAAAAAAAATTAGAGTCTAGGTTTCAGCCTTCAAATATTTTCAAGGGCTCTGGTGTGGTCCATCACACTTGACTCCTTCACTTCCTGAGTAATATGCGAGAGGCACTGAATGTGCTATCCCTGTTTTTCTCCAATAATGTCAATGGGCTGAAAGGCTTCCTCATATACCTGTGAAACCAGCGTGAGGTACTGAATGAACTCTTGCTTTACTGTGGCAAGGTGCAGTGTCAGGCAGTGCTGTTACATGAATGTTACGGACCCTTTAACAACACATGCCTCAATGGAGTCTGCACATGGACACAGACCAGTTCAGTAGCTGACGGAGGGACAAAATGTTCTGAACATTGTGGAATCTTCAGTGACCATCCCCACTTCTGATCCTATGGTGGGGAGGGTGAGGTCGGGGAGACATTGATGAAGCAGCTGAAGATGTTTGTGAAGAGGAAGCTATCCTGAGGATCTCCCACAGAGGTGATCCAGGACTGAGATGATAAACTTCTTCCTTTGTGCCATGTTTGACTCCAAACACTGGAGAGTTTACTCTGATTCAGTTAAATCAAGTTTTGTTAAGCTCCTTCATGTCAACAGAAGGCAACCACTGCCGTGATATCAGGGTAAGTCATTTTTACCTGAACCCCTGTGTCAACTTCTTTTGTTCACATCAATAGGCCATGATATAGGAGCAGCAAGTGTTTTCTTCAAACAGGTGGTATTGAATGTCAGGATTTCTCTTCTCAAGGGTGTTCGGGGAGCTAGATGACTGAAAGTATTTGAAGAGGAGGTAGATGGATATTGACCTGTCAGTGAGTTTAGGGCTATGAAGAATTGAGTATAAAAGAGGATTTGAGAGCAAGAGCAGATCAGTCATGATTTTCGTGAAGGGCAAGGCAGGCTTGGGGAGTAAACGACATCCCCCTGTTTCTGATGTTCTCACATTCTGTTTTTGAAACTTAGTGGGTGCTATTTTCATGAATGTTCTGTTACTGAATATTGCAGCCAGGGAGACTAGAGGATTTTGTGAGCCATCTTTGGGTGAGGTATGAGGGCTGTATTCACAGTGAATCTGGGTCTACAACATGACCAATACATGAAGCACAAGTTACAGAGATAGGGAGCTCTGTAAAGAGAGATGAGGCGCCTCTTTCATACCCAGCCTGGATTTTCCAATTGCATTTCCCAAATCAACTCAAAGCGTGTGTGACAGCCTTGAGGGGCTGAATGATCTCCTCTGTTGCTATGCAACGGGTTATAGGAGTAAAAAGCCACCAACTGCTCTGTCTAGCAAGTTTGTGGGCCTGAATTGAACGCAGGATCATGACTCTGCGGAGCAGGAGTTGGTCATTAGACGCTTTGACCCTTCTGCACCTGGAACTAAGATTGTGGCTGAGCAAGCTGGGGTCTCAGCCCCACTTTCCTGTCTGTCTTCCATTATCCGTGACTTACTTCTCTGTCAAATATTTAACTTACGCATCTTTCAATCCATGTGAACATAGAGACACGATAAACTTCCAGTGAAGAGAATTCTGACTTGAATTGTGACTTCAGAATTATTCGTCATCCCTATTATAGACTCAGAGAGTCATGCAGAATGAAAACAGACCCGTTAGTCCAATCTGTTCACTCTGATCAGATATCAAATCTGATCTTGTCCCATTTGCCAGCATTTAGCTAATAGCTCTCTTCTTTCAGATACTTTTTAAATGTGCGATTGTAACCGCCTTCACCACGTCCTCTGACAGCACTTTCTGTACACACACCCCTCTCTGTGTGAAACATTTACTTTCAGGATCCTTCTAAATCTATCGCCCTCACGCCTTTAACCTATGCCCTCTTGTTCTGGACTCCCCTATCCAGGAGAGCAGAACATGGCTGTTCAGAATATCCATACCCCTGATGATTTTATAAACTTCTATGATGTCACCCCTCAGCCGCTCACACTCCACGGGGAAACACCACAACATAACCAGCCTCTCCTGAAAGCTCAAACCTCGAGTCCTGGGACATCCGTGTAAATCTTTTCTGCGTGGCCTCACCAACATCTTGTAAAGATGCAACATGCCACCACAACTCATACTCAATGCGTTGACTGATTAAGGGAAATGTGCCAAATGCGTTCACCTCTACTCTGTCTACCTGCGACTCCACTTTCAGCGTGGCCTCACCAACATCTTGTAAAGATGCAACATGCCACCACAACTCATATACTCAATGCGTTGACTGATTAAGGGAAATATGCCAAATGCGTTCACCTCTACTCTGTCTACCTGCGACTCCACTTTCAAGAAACAATGCACCTGTAGCCCTAGGTCTCTTTGTTCCACAACACTCCCCAGGACCTTACCATTAAGTGTATAATTTCTGCCCTATTTTGCCTTCCCAAAATGCAAAATCTAGTATTTATCTAAATTAAACTTCATCTGTCACTCTTTACCACTTTGTCCCATCTAATTGGATAGAAAACTGGCTAACCGGTCGAAGTCAGAGAGTGATGGTAGACGGTATGTATTCAGCCTGGAGCCCAGTTACAAGTGGAGTTCTGCAGGGATCAGTTCTGGGTCCTCTGCTGTTTGTAATTTTTATTAATGACTTGGAAGAGGGAGTCGAAGGGTGGGTCAGTAAATTTGCAGATGATACGAAGATTGGTGGAGCTGTGGATAGTGAGGGGGGCTGTTGTCGGCTGCAAAGGGACTTAGATATGATGCAGAGCTGGGCTGAGGAGTGGCAGATGGAGTTCAACCCTGCCAAGTGTGAGGTTGTCCATTTTGGAAGGACAAATAAGAATGCGGAATGCAGGGTTAAAGGTAGGGTTCTTAGTAAGGTGGAGGAGCAGAGGGATATTGGGGTCTATGTTCATAGATCTTTGAAAGTTGCCACTCAGGTGGATAGAGCTTGTAAGAAGGCCTATGGTATATTAGCGATCATTAGCAGAGGGATTGAATTCAAGAGTCGTGAAGTGATGTTACAGATGTACCGGATTTTGGTTAGGCCACACTTGGAGTACTGTGTGCATTTCTGGTCGCCTCACTTTAGGAAAGATGTGGAAGTTTTGGAGAGGGTGCAGAGAAGATTTATCAGGATGTTGCCTGGAATGGTGAATAGGTCCTACGAGAATAGGTTGAGCGTGCTAGGCCTTTTCTCATTGGAACGGCGAAGGATGAGGGGTGACTTGATAGAGGTGTATAAGATGACCAGGGGAATAGATAGAGTAGACAATCAGAAACTTTTTCCCCGGGTACAACAGAGTGTTACAAGGGGACATAAATTTAAGGTGAAGGGTGGAAGGTATAGGGGAGAGGTCAGGGGTAGGTTCTTTACCCCGAGAGTGGTTGGGGCATGGAATGCGCTGCCTGTGGGAGTGGCAGAGTCAGAATCATTGGCGATCTTTAAGTGACAATTGGATAGGTACATGGATGGGTGCTTAAGCTAGGACAAATGTTCGGCACAACATCGTGGGCCGAAGGGCATGTACTGTGCTGTATTGTTCTATGTTCTATGTTCTAATTGTCGTCTCGTTGTGCTCTGAGATAATCTACTACACCACCTTTCTGATTTCATCTGTTAGCTTACAAACTATGGCCCCAATATTCACATCCAAATACTTAATATAAATGATGAATGCAGTGAACTCAGCAACACACTGCTGCTGACAAGCCTCCAGTCTGAAAATTACCCCTCTTCCTTCAAGCCAATTATGAATAGCAACCTCTGTATCCCATGTGATGAAACCTTACTAATCTGTCTACCAATAGAAATGTTATGAACACCTTGCTGAGGTCCATATCAACACTGTGTACCAAACTGACTTCATGAATCTTCTTTGTCACTTCTTCCTAAAACTCACACAAATTAATAAGCCAGGATTTGCCATGCAGAAAGCCATGCTGACTACCCCTAATCAGCCCTTACCTTCCCAAATATGTGTAAATCCTATCGCACAGAATCGCCTCTAAGAACTTACCCGCCACTGACATCAGGCTCATCGGTCTATAGGTCTCCGACTTTTTGAGTCACTGTTTCTTTTTCTAGTCCCACTGCTCCACTGCTCACAACAAATGTTAAATGTAACCAGGTTTCTGATATGGCCGATGATATCGGTCTCAGACTGGGTCAGGGTCAGTTTTAGGAACAAGTCAGACTAGTTTCCTTAATCTGCTAAAACGACAGGTTTATGATCCAGAGCAATATTACTTAAAATATGATGGAATGATGAATGGCAAACTGTTTGGGTATTGCAAATAATGAATCGATATTTCCCCTTCTAAAAACACTGGGGCACACACACACACACACACACACACACACACACACACACACACACACACACACACACTCCTGAAAAACAAAACCCTGTAATTTCAGCTTGGAAGAACTTTGTCCAGACATTAGTGAGAAAAAGTGAGAGATTGTCCAAAATGTTATTCTGCTTCTGAAAATATTCTACTCACACAAGCTGCTCGCAATGGGATTTCATCCTGGAAAAGTTCGATTCGGCTGAATTCCCTTTGCTTTCGGCAGTGAGGAGATTCCAATGAATTCGGGTCAGGGGTCACCCAAGGGGTAGCATCGTGGCTCAGTGGTTAGCACTGCTGCGTCACAGCACCAGGGACTTTGGTTCGATTCCAGACATGGGTGGAGTTTGCACATTCTCCCCACATCTGCGTGTGCTTCTAATGGCCGCATCAGTTTCCTCCCATGGTCCAAAGTTGTGTAGGTTAGGTTTATTAGTCATGCTACATTGTCCACAGCATTCAGGGATTTCTAGGTTAGATGCATTAGTCAGAGTTAAATGTAAGGGAACGGGCCTGGGAAGTTTCCTCTTTGGATGGTTGGTATGGACTTGTTGGGCCGAATGGCCCCATTTCACACTGCAGGGATTCTGTAAAAATAAGAATGTTAACGATGACTGCACAGCTTTTGCGTCAGCTCGCACATCATTGCTGTGATGAGG
>NW_025212631.1:15934-17541 GCF_004010195.1 Chiloscyllium plagiosum | reverse complement strand
GCCCTCTTCCTAAAACCATGAAATGATTCCAGGCCGCTGATTACTGTCCAGCCTCTCCTCCCCACTGACTGTGTCTTCAATCTGTCCCTCCTCCCCCTAACCACACAAGGCAAACCTAGCTCAGGGTCTTTGTGAAAATCAAGGCCAGAGTGTACAGACCTCCTGGAGAGGGGGAAGGAAATTTAAAATATAACGGGGAAGGTGAGGAAGAGGTAATAACACTCACTAGGCTGAGGAGTGGCAGATGGAGTTTAGTTTGGATTAATGCGAGATATTGGATTTGGTAAATCAAACAAGAGCAGGGCCTATAAAATTAAAAGTAGCGCCTTTGGCAGTGTTGTAGAAGATAGATCTAGGCCGTCAGCATAATTCTTCAAAATTTGCATCTGATATAAATAGTGTGGTTAAGAAGGTGTTTAGCACACTTGTCTTCATTGGTCAGACCTTTGAGTATCGGAATTGGGACGTCATGCTGAGGTTGTGCAGGACATTATTGAGGCCCCTTCTGGAATACTGTGTCCAGTCTGGTCACTCTGCCCGCTCATTCCATAGGCACACCACACTCTGGGTGAAAAAACTGCCCCTTCGGTCACTTTTAAATGTTTTCTCTCTCACCTTAAACCTTTGCCCTCTAGTTTTGGGCTCCCCTACCCTTAGAAAATATCTTGACTATTCACTTTGATATTATTGACTTTGATATTATTAAGCTGGCGAGGGTTCAGAAGAGATTAACCTGGATGTTGCTGGGAATGGAGCGATTGAGCTACAAAGGGAGGCTGGATAGGCTGGGACTTTTTTTTCTGGAGAGTATGAGATTAAGGGGTAACTTTACAGAGGTTTATAAAATAATGACGGGTACAGATAAGCTGAAGGGGTGACGTCTTTTCCCTAGAGTTGGAGATTCAAAACTGAGGGATATTTTAAGGTGTGAGGGAAAAAGATTTGCAAAAGTCAGGAAAGGTAATTATTTTAGACAGAAGCTGGCTTGTGTGTGAAATGAACTTCCAGTGGAAGTGGTGAAAGCAGGGACCGTTAAAACGTTTAAAGGACATTTAGATCAGTAAATAGATAAGACAACGGTTTGGATGCTGCTGTGAGCAGCTGCTCACTCCCTCCCCCTCTCTGAATGAATCACTGTTGATTTTCTCCCTCTGCCAATGCCTGTGCAGTGGCGTGTGGAGGCCAGCAGAGGGTGGCTTTGCATCACTTTAAGCACCATAGAGAATGCTAGCCCTGCCCCACACAGATACACACACAGCAATTGTTAGGACACGGCGTGAAGCTCATCCGGTAATTTAAACTAAACATAAATAAATGCTCAATTCGCCCCGTTAAAATATGAGTGACAGAGAATTCCCAAATTTTACTGTTTAAATAAAAAGAAAAATGTATTTTTTAACACTGAAAGTGAACTGAAAGAGACCCTCTATCTCTTAACCGCTTATTACCCGACTCCAGCTCTATAGCAATATACTGTTTCTGGATCTGCCATCCTCTCATATCACAGGCGCTTGTAAGCTCTCAGTTCAGAACAGCATTCACCCTCTCTTAAAGGTACAGTACACGCTTTCAACTTCATCACATTATACCCTGATGAATATAGATAA
>NW_025212631.1:9940-14451 GCF_004010195.1 Chiloscyllium plagiosum | reverse complement strand
CACACACACACACACACACACACACACACACTCCTGAAAAACAAAATCCTGTAATTTCAGCTTGGAAGAACTTTGTCCAGACATTAGTGAGAAAAAGTGAGAGATTGTCCAAAATGTTATTCTGCTTCTGAAAATATTCTACTCACACAAGCTGCTCGCAATGGGATTTCATCCTGGAACAGTTCGATTCGGCTGAATTCCCTTTGCTTTAGGCAGTGAGGAGATTCCAATGAATTCGGGTCAGGGGTCACCCAAGGGGTAGCATCGTGGCTCAGTGGTTAGCACTGCTGCGTCACAGCACCAGGGACTTTGGTTCGATTCCAGACATGGGTGGAGTTTGCACATTCTCCCCACATCTGCGTGAGCTTCTAATGGCCGCTTCAGTTTCCTCCCATGGTCCAAAGTTGTGTAGGTTAGGTTTATTAGTCATGCTACATTGTCCACAACATTCAGGGATTTCTAGGTTAGATGCATTAGTCAGAGTTAAATGTAAGGGAACGGGCCTGGGAAGTTTCCTCTTTGGATGGTTGGTATGGACTTGTTGGGCCGAATGGCCCCATTTCACACTGCAGGGATTCTGTAAAAATAAGAATGTTAACGATGACTGCACAGCTTTTGCGTCAGCTCGCACATCATTGCTGTGATGAGGGAGAGGGCAATCGGCCGTTCCTTCTCGGGCAGATGACAGTTCCTCCCTCTCTGAGTTGAATCACACAATAATGTCATCTTCTCCCAAACTGGATTATGTGAGGTCTCCTTGTACATTGTCCAGACTATGTCTCCTTCACATTCCCTGTTCCATGTAGGTGCATCATTTCTACTGTGTCTCGGTCGATTTGAGGATATATTTATATGTCCCTGCGTCATTAAAAAATAAAATGTTCAATGTATTCAAAAGTACAGAAATTGCTGGAAAAGCTCGGCAGGTCTGTCAGCATCCAGATGCCTTTTACATGTTGTAGTTGTAACAGCCTTCCCCACTTCTTCTGGCAGCTCATTCCATACACACACCACCTTCTGCATGAAATGGTGCCTTTTAGGCCTCATTAAAACTTTTACCCTCTTTCTTTCAACCAACGCCCTCTAGATTTGAACGCCCCTAACCTGGAGAAAAACCCTGACTGCTCACCCTATCCATGACCATTCTGATTTTATAAACTTGTCCTGTTACGAAATGCGACTCCAATCAACACGAATGGCTGTGTTTTCTAAATCCGTTTTAATCAGTTTGTTCAGATGTGTTCTGAGACACTTCTGTGGGATTTACACCTCGACTTTGGTGCCCGGAGGTAGGGACACCAGCACCACTCGGCAATACCCATAAAGCTGTATCATTATTCTCCTGTGTGTTTGCTTATCAGCCTGGTAATACATGCTGTGACATACCTCTGCAACAGTCTTCAAGTCCAGAGTTAGGAACACTACCACACAAGTTCAGGAATTGGACTCAAATACAGAGCTCTGGGACACTACCCACCACACTACCATACCAGGTTTTGGGTCATATTTCAAGTGCCAGCTTTCAGCTCGGTGTGGATTGATTATAATCAGGTTATCATTACTGAATTACCCAATTTTTTTTTGTGAAACAGGTACAGAATATTTGCCTCAACTGTAGGATGTTGAGTGCACGTGCTGTGCCATTGAAATTTACTATGACTATCTTTAATTGCTATTATCTGTAGTGTGCAATATTAGGGAAAGAAATCCTGCAGACATTCTCTGCCCATTAAAGGGTCTCGAATAGATATTTATTATTGAACACCAGAGACGGAGGAAGAGCATGATTTCTGGCTCCAAAGCACAGAGCGGTATTACCGAACTCTCAGGTGCGACTGCCCTCTTCCTAAAACCATGAAATGATTCCAGGCCGCTGATTACTGTCCAGCCTCTCCTCCCCACTGACTGTGTCTTCAATCTGTCCCTCCTCCCCCTAACCACACAAGGCAAACCTAGCTCAGGGTCTTTGTGAAAATCAAGGCCAGAGTGTACAGACCTCCTGGAGAGGGGGAAGGAAATTTAAAATATAACGGGGAAGGTGAGGAAGAGGTAATAACACTCACTAGGCTGAGGAGTGGCAGATGGAGTTTAGTTTGGATTAATGCGAGATATTGGATTTGGTAAATCAAACAAGAGCAGGGCCTATAAAATTAAAAGTAGCGCCTTTGGCAGTGTTGTAGAAGAGAGATCTAGGCCGTCAGCATAATTCATCAAAATTTGCATCTGATATAAATAGTGTGGTTAAGAAGGTGTTTAGCACACTTGTCTTCATTGGTCAGACCTTTGAGTATCGGAATTGGGACGTCATGCTGAGGTTGTGCAGGACATTGTTGAGGCCCCTTCTGGAATACTGTGTCCAGTCTGGTCACTCTGCCCGCTCATTCCATAGGCACACCACACTCTGGGTGAAAAAACTGCCCCTTCGGTCATTTTTAAATGTTTTCCCTCTCACCTTAAACCTTTGCCCTCTAGTTTTGGGCTCCCCTACCCTTAGAAAATACATTGACTATTCACTTTGATATTATTGACCTTGATAGTATTAAGCTGGCGAGGGTTCAGAAGAGATTAACCTGGATGTTGCTGGGAATGGAGCGATTGAGCTACAAAGGGAGGCTGGATAGGCTGGGATTTTTTTTTTCTGGAGAGTATGAGATTAAGGGGTAACTTTACAGAGGTTTATAAAATAATGAGGGGTACAGATAAGCTGAAGGGCTGACGTCTTTTCCCTAGAGTTTGAGATTCAAAACTGAGGGATATTTTAAGGTGTGAGGGAAAAAGATTTGCAAAAGTCAGGAAAGGTAATTATTTTAGAGAGAAGCTGGCTTGTGTGTGAAATAAACTTCTAGTGGGAGTGGTGAAAGCAGGGACCGTTAAAACGTTTAAAGGACATTTAGATCAGTAAATAGATAAGACAACGGTTTGGATGCTGCTGTGAGCAGCTGCTCACTCCCTCCCTCTCTCTGAATGAATCCCTGTTGATTTTCTCCCTCTGCCAATGCCTGTGCAGTGGCGTGTGGAGGCCAGCAGAGGGTGGCTTTGCATCACTTTAAGCACCACAGAGAATGCTAGCCCTGCCCCACACAGATACACACACAGCAATTGTTAAAACACGGAGTGAAGCTCATCCGGTAATTTAAACTAAACATAAATAAATGCTCAATTCGCCCCGTTAAAATATGAGTGACAGAGAATCCCCAAATTTTACTGTTTAAATAAAAAGAAAAATGTATTTTTTAACACTGAAAGTGAACTGAAAGAGACCCTCTATCTCTTAACCGCTTATTACCCGACTCCAGCTCTATAGCAGATCTGTTTCTGGATCTGCCATCCTCTCATATCACAGGCGCTTGTAAGCTCTCAGTTCAGAACAGCATTCACCCTCTCTTAAAGGTACAGTACACGCTTTCAACTTCATCACATTATACCCTGATGAATATGGATAAGTGGAAGCCATCCGGATTTCTCTTGCTCTGTGGTTTGTCAATTGACAGCATGTCATTATTCAACTCCATCCGTGGGAATATATCAGTATTTCACTTGTTCACACACGTGAGTGTGGGGCACAATTTCAGTTGTTTCATGGGGACTGTGACGATATAACAATCTCAATGTTTGTAGATGGCACCGAACCTGAAAGAATTGTAAATTCTATGGAGGACAGTGTGACGTCGGTATATTGTTCAGGTGTATGGCAGATGGGGATCAGTGCCGAGCTGTGTGAGGTGATGCATTTTGCTAGGAAAGACAATCAAAGACAGTTTAAAACAGGCTGCACCGTTATAATGGGGGTTCAGGAGCAGAGGGCGCTGGATATATATCAGCACAGATTATTGAAGATGTCAGGACAAGTGGGGAGAGCAGTTACTATCACAGATTAGTTTCAGTATCTGAGCTGTTAACAGGAGGAGGTGTGGGAGGGAGTCTTCGTACTCCATTCCTGGGATGTGATGGAGACGATGTGTTGTGAGCCCACCCTCCTGCCCACCGAGACCGTGGGGATTCCATTTGTACCAGCTCGGCTCAAAAGGAAGATTGTATCAGGGGCACGGCTTCTAAGTTGTGCCAGGGGGAAACGGATCTGCCAGTGGGTCTAAAGTGAGAATTGCCCTTCACTGAACATTGCTCCTTCCTCGGTCGGTGGGACGTGGACGTTTCAGAATCTCCACACGAGGCGTCCCGGTCCTCTCCAGCTCGTACCAGGGTCCTCACCACATGGCGGGGAGGGAACGGATATCGGGCAATCCACCACCCGGCTTGGTCGTTTCTGTCCTATTCCAGGCTGTTTCTCCTAGAATGGGAGAAAGGGAGGGCGGGAGGGTGGGAGTGGGTGGCCCTGCTGTTAGTGCTGTTGTAGGTGGGGGAAAAGTTAATGGTGATGTGTCCGGATGGAGTCAGTCCACAGTGTTGTATCCATGCAGTGTTATTAGTGTAATGGAAGGGATGGGAGTGGGGGGAAGGTGCTGCATGCAGTAGTGAGAGTGGTGGAGCATGAGCCTTGTTCGGGGGGGTCG
>NW_025212631.1:8800-9905 GCF_004010195.1 Chiloscyllium plagiosum | reverse complement strand
GGGAAGGTTATTGATGCTTGTCCTGTGTTGCTGGATATTTCTTCAGACCCCAGATATTGCACTGAGCTGGGTGGTGAGCTCAGACCATGCTCGGTGGGACTGGTGGTACGGCTCCCTCTGGGAAGAGAATGGCCCCCTCTGCAAGAGCACATTCACCAGGATCTCTGTGCTGCTGTCGATAAATGTCCTGATCTGATCTGTGCAGTGTTCCACTCTGGACAGATTGTTGGTTTGTACTGAGCAGTACACTGGCCTGGTCTACACAGTGTTCCACGGTGAACAGATATCTCCTTTGGGTTTGTGGTGTCTGGGCTGGTTCTGTGAGGTGGATTGAGGATGTGCGATATCTGACCCTTTCAGCTGATCTGGCAATGCCTTTAGTTCCCATTCCTGAGATTGGACTCTCCGTGTCTCACTCCATTAAGGTTACAGTGTGCGCAGGCACAGTACCACATGTTGGTGAATACCCACTGTCCTGGCAGCAGCCACAGCCTCTTCATTCAGAAACAGGCAGCCATTCACATTGTTCTCGGGTCTCCACGGAGAAAGGAATGATCGACCTTCAGATAAAGGCTGTCCCTTTGGTACAGTGGTCAAAACATCCTCCCCCTCACCGAGTCCCACCACCAACCAACCACATCAAAATATCCGGTGTGTACTGAGAGCAATGGGCCACTGGGGACATCAGGGAGCAGACCATCTGAGAGATGGGGCCACACTTCCCATGTCTAAACAGGTCAGAGTGAACCCTCCAGTATAGATGGTATCAACAGGTCCTGGAATCCCTCTCCATTTCTGGAATACGCAGCCTGTTATTCTCCCTGAAAACAAAATCACAGGTTCACAGTTCCCCACATTATATTCGATTTACCAAGTTGTTGTCTATTATTTATCCATTTACAGATTCTCTGTCTCCCTTGATAACTTCAGTTCCTCTCGATCTTAGTGTCTGTTTAAATTCAGTTCGAACTTTTTTGTTCCATTTCTGGAAACCATTTGTATATTTTGCAAATAGTTGAGGTCCCAGCACTGGTCACTGTGTCACTGCAGTCGTTAATTTGTGTTAAACTGATAGAGACTGATTTCTCCCTAATTTAATCCTGCT
>NW_025212631.1:8006-8776 GCF_004010195.1 Chiloscyllium plagiosum | reverse complement strand
CGGCCACCAGCTGGTTTATGACCAGCACTCGACTCCTGTAAGATAGCACTCGGAGCAGTCCTGTCCAGCGGCCTAGGCGAGCCGAGACTTTGGCCTCCAGCTCCTGCCAGTTGGCCGGCCAGGATTCCTCAGCCGGGCTGAGGTAGACCCCCAGGTAGAGGAGATGGGTGGTACTCCAGCTGAACCCCAGTAACTCCTCCGGCAGAGAGTCCACCTGCCACGGACCGACCAGTAGTCAGGAACATTTGGCCCAGTTGATCCTAGCGGAAGACGCTGCCGAGTACACGGCACATTCCTGTTAATTTTTTTTTATCCAGGGACAGTCCCCTTCAAGGAGGAGAGTCCTTGCACGTGTGCACACTCACTCACACTGCTCCAACTCTGGAAGAAAAGAAACACCGAAGTGGCCAGTGACAAGCAGTGCCCTTCACATCAAAGGGCAATGCTGTGTGATCAAACAGTGAAGGGGAGGGCAGGGATTAAATCAAAATAGAGTTGGAGGGGGAAATAATGCACTCCACTCCCTGCGGCGCCCACCTCTCCCTGAACAGCTCCAGGGTGTTTGTGGACACCGCGTGCTCTTTCTCCAGAGACACCTGGACCCGAACGTAACCGCGGAAGAGGGTCAGGCAGTCGGCCCTAACGACCCCCTTCACGGCTCGCTGTCTGGACCGGTTTATGGCCAGTTTGGCCAGGCCCAGGAGCAGACCCACGAGATGGTCTTCAGACCTGTTCTCCCCCCTCCGTACCGGGTGCCCGAAGATCAGGAG
>NW_025212631.1:1166-7852 GCF_004010195.1 Chiloscyllium plagiosum | reverse complement strand
CTGTTTCTGGATCTGCCATCCTCTCATATCACAGGCGCTTGTAAGCTCTCAGTTCAGAACAGCATTCACCCTCTCTTAAAGGTACAGTACACGCTTTCAACTTCATCACATTATACCCTGATGAATATGGATAAGTGGAAGCCATCCGGATTTCTCTTGCTCTGTGGTTTGTCAATTGACAGCATGTCATTATTCAACTCCATCCGTGGGAATATATCAGTATTTCACTTGTTCACACACGTGAGTGTGGGGCACAATTTCAGTTGTTTCATGGGGACTGTGACGATATAACAATCTCAATGTTTGTAGATGGCACCGAACCTGAAAGAATTGTAAATTCTATGGAGGACAGTGTGACGTCGGTATATTGTTCAGGTGTATGGCAGATGGGGATCAGTGCCGAGCTGTGTGAGGTGATGCATTTTGCTAGGAAAGACAATCAAAGACAGTTTAAAACAGGCTGCACCGTTATAATGGGGGTTCAGGAGCAGAGGGCGCTGGATATATATCAGCACAGATTATTGAAGATGTCAGGACAAGTGGGGAGAGCAGTTACTATCACAGATTAGTTTCAGTATCTGAGCTGTTAACAGGAGGAGGTGTGGGAGGGAGTCTTCGTACTCCATTCCTGGGATGTGATGGAGACGATGTGTTGTGAGCCCACCCTCCTGCCCACCGAGACCGTGGGGATTCCATTTGTACCAGCTCGGCTCAAAAGGAAGATTGTATCAGGGGCACGGCTTCTAAGTTGTGCCAGGGGGAAACGGATCTGCCAGTGGGTCTAAAGTGAGAATTGCCCTTCACTGAACATTGCTCCTTACTCGGTCGGTGGGACGTGGACGTTTCAGAATCTCCACACGAGGCGTCCCGGTCCTCTCCAGCTCGTACCAGGGTCCTCACCACATGGCGGGGAGGGAACGGATATCGGGCAATCCACCACCCGGCTTGGTCGTTTCTGTCCTATTCCAGGCTGTTTCTCCTAGAATGGGAGAAAGGGAGGGCGGGAGGGTGGGAGTGGGTGGCCCTGCTGTTAGTGCTGTTGTAGGTGGGGGAAAAGTTAATGGTGATGTGTCCGGATGGAGTCAGTCCACAGTGTTGTATCCATGCAGTGTTATTAGTGTAATGGAAGGGATGGGAGTGGGGGGAAGGTGCTGCATGCAGTAGTGAGAGTGGTGGAGCATGAGCCTTGTTCGGGGGGGTCGGTGCTGTAACAGATATACAGTGAGTGTGAGGGAGGAGAGAGAATACGGTGACCCTTATCCAGACAGAGCGGGGAAGGTTATTGATGCTTGTCCTGTGTTGCTGGATATTTCTTCAGACCCCAGATATTGCACTGAGCTGGGTGGTGAACTCAGACCATGCTCGGTGGAACTGGTGGAACGGCTCCCTCTGGGAAGAGAATGGCCCCCTCTGTAAGAGCACATTCACCAGGATCTCTGTGCTGCTGTCGACAAACCGTGGTGTAATTGTCCCTAATCTGCCATGCTCGGGGTAAACTGTACAGGGCAGCGCCGAACTGAGAATGCTCAAGCGTGTGCCCATTGGCCTTTTAAAGATGGCACCAATGCCAGGGATCACGGAATATCCAGGGACATCCGGGAAATGGTGAGTACGTCCAGCCATGATGGGTGGGAGAATCGGGCTGATATTGAATGAGAGGCACACCATGGAGTGGGGTGGGTAGTTAATGAGGTGAGTTCGATTAGATAGCACCGAGAAACTAGTTCAGCCTCGTGCAGAAAATTTCACTGTCACACTCAATGAAAATGTCACTGAGACAACTTATTGTTAGATTCAGCTCAATGAGTCAAAGACTCTGCTGACCCTACTCCCAGATACAAAGCTGCAGAACAATTACCCATCCAATACACTCCATCATCTGAACTCCCACGGATATCCTGTTCACCCATCATTCCTGGAAACATTGGCTCATGTTACAGGATTCTGTCAAAATGTTTTCATTTCACCATTCTGAAACCTGGGAACCCATCCTTCCATAACGCTATCTCTCAGTCTCCCCCTCTCTGTCTATTTCCCATACCCCTCCCATTTGTTATTGTTTAAACTGATTCCCCCTCCATCTCTCTCTCTCTAGCAGTGAGTTTCACACCCACAGTACCCCCTTGTCATGGCACAATGGAGATATGGAGCTGTGAAATGGATGGGAGCTGCACATCATGTCACTGTGAGCAAGGGCTGCAAGTTTCCCCGTGCAGGGCAGGATCTGACACAGTGTCACTAAGCAATGCACTGGGGTAGTGTACACAGTCCTCCATGAGGGGAGGGAAACTGCTCCTGGTTTACAGATCAATGCCCTAGGGTGGGGCACACAGTCCTACATGCTGGGAGGGAAACTGTTCCTGGTTTACAGATCAATGCACTGGGGTGGGGTACACAGTCCTACATGCTGGGAAGGTAACTGCTCCTGGTTTACAGATCAATGCACCGGGGTGGGGCACACAGTCCTACATGCTGGGAGGGAAACTGTTCATCAAAATAGAGTTGGAGGGGGAAATAATGCACTCCACTCCCTGCGGCGCCCACCTCTCCCTGAACAACTCCAGGGTGTTTGTGGACACCGCGTGCTCTTTCTCCAGAGACACCTGGGCCCGAACGTAACCGCAGAAGAGGGTCAGGCAGTCGGCCCTAACGACCCCCTTCACGGCTCGCTGTCTGGACCGGTTTATGGCCAGTTTGGCCAGGCCCAGGAGCAGACCCACGAGATGGTCTTCAGACCTGTTCTCCCCCCTCCGTACCGGGTGCCCTAAGATCAGGAGCGTGGGACTGAAGTGTAACCAAAAGCAGAGGAGGAGGTCTTTGAGAAAATCATAAAGGGAGTGCAAACGCCCACACCCAATATATACACGTGGTCCACGGACTCCACAGCACCACAGAACAAGCAGTTGGGCTGGGAGTCCGTGGTCCATCGCAATCTGTGGTGATCCCCGAGAGAAAGGAGGAGGACTCCCACGTAAAGAACCCTCCACTGGGGATCCCCATGCCCGGTGACAAATGGGCACGCCAAGGCGTTTCCGGTCAGTGGATTACGGAGGGGAGGTGTTCCAGCAGCAGTCGATACAGGACCGGCCTTTTTACGTCCTTAAAAGGGACAAAATTAAAATTCCAGAGGCGGCTCAGGTTGTGGGAGACAGGCTCCCGCTGGAAGTATGGGACCTTGGGGCCAATGTGAAATTCCGTCCGGGCTGTGGTGAGCGAGGACGAGATCCCACCGCACACCTGAGCATCCTCCAACTGGTGCACTAAGTCGGTCCGAACACCGCCGATTTAAGGCGTCGGGTGGCAGTGGCCACTTACTGGACATCTCCCACTGCATTGCTCACTATGTCCTTTGGCAGCGTCCAGCCCAGGCCCCCGGCACCCACCACGTCCTCGACCCTGGTCACCCTCGCTGCCACGGCCCTCCCTCCGATAGCCACTCGAACCCGCGAGTACGGACGTGCGGATTCCTGAGCAACGGCTCCCTGACGACAGCTGCTAATCCTGCCGGAGGGCAGGCGCGACGCGATTCGACCATGTTCCATGGGGGGTACTAGCTGGTTTATGACCAGCACTCGACTCCTGTAAGATAGCACTCGGAGCAGTCCTGTCCAGCGGCCTAGGCGAGCTGAGACTTTGGCCTCCAGCTCCTGCCAGTTGGCCGGCCAGGATTCCTCAACCGGCCTGAGATAGACCCCCAGGTAGAGGAGATGGGTGTACTTCAGCTGAACCCCCACAACTCCTCCGGCTGAGAGTCCACCCGCTACGGACCGACCATAGTCGGGAACATTTGGCCCAGAAGATCCTGGCGGAAGACGCTGCCAAGTACATGGCCTTGCACTCGCACATCCTCCCCAGGTCAGCCGGGTCTCTGAAACTGAGGAGCACATCGTCGGCATAGGCCGAGTGGACCAACCCGTGCCCGCGCCGCGCAGAACGAGTCCTGACAAACTCCTCCGCAAGAAACGCAGGAAAGGCTACACGCACAGGGAATACAGCTGGCCGGACATGGGGCAGCCTTGCCGTACTCCTCTCCCGAAGAGAAGGGGAGCCGTCGGGGACCCGTTAACTTTAACCAGACACTCTGCGGCGGCGTATAAAAGTTGGATCCAGGCGACGAACTAGTCGAGACGCAGGAAGGCGCTCGGCGGAGCAGCCCGTCAACAGAAATGGATCAGGTCCCGGACCAGGTGGATGTTGTCATGTATAAAATTCTTGATGGGCTGAATAGCCTGCTTCAGTACAGGCGTAGTTGGAAATGGTGCAGAACGTTTTGCAACCATCAGTAACAGCCCAATTCTGACTTTACGATGGAGGGAAGGCCATTGATGCTGCAGCTGTTGCTAGCCCACAGTGCCTCATGGATGCCCAGTTTCCATGTGCTCGGTCCTTTAGAAGCATGAGCTGAAAATGTGTTGCTGGAAAAGCGCAGCAGGTCAAGCAGCATCCAAGGAGCAGGTGAATCGACATTTCGAACATGAGCATTCCTGAAGAAGGGCTCATGCTCGAAACGTCGATTCTCCTGCTCCTTGGATGCTGCCTGACCTATTGCGCTTTTCCAGCAACACATTTTAAGCTCTGATCTCCAGCATCTGCAGTCCTCATTTTCTCCTTTCGAAGCATGTCCTACTTCACAGGAGGGAGTGCCACATAACACAGGGGGCAGGATCTTCAATATGAAGCTGAGACTTTCCGTCCACCAGGACTGTGTGCTGGCTGCTCCTTCAGATACTGTTAGGGACAAATCCATCTGGTAGAAGGGAATTGGTAAGAATGTTTCCCTCTTGTTGGTTCCCCCATCACTTGCCCCACTCTGGCTGCTCTGTATGTGAGGTCTCCTATGGGGGGACCTATGGGGACACTCTTGGTGTGCCACATAACACAGGGGGCAGGATCTTCAATATGAAGCTGAGACTTTCCGTCCACCAGGACTGTGTGCTGGCTGCTCCTTCAGATACTGTTAGGGACAAATCCATCTGGGAGAAGGGAATTGGTAAGAATGTTTCCCTCTTGTTGGTTCCCCCATCACTTGCCCCACTCTGGCTGCTCTGTATGTGAGGTCTCCTATGGGGGGACCTATGGGGACACTCTTGGTGATGGACATTGAAGTCCCACACCCGGAGGACGGTCTCTGTCCTTATCACCCTCAGTGCTTCCTCTGATTTGTTTCAACATCAAGGGGAACTGAGTTATCACCGAGGGGCAGGTGAGGGGCAGGAGATATCCATCCTCAGGCGATTTCCTTGACCATCTGTGAACTGTTACCATGAGCCTTCCTGGGTTCTGGAATCAATGTTGGGGAATTGCAGGGTAACTCCTTTCCTGACTGTATCCCAGGGTGTCACCACTGCTGGTGGGTCTGTCCTGTTGGTGGGACAGGATATACCCAGGGATGCTGATGGGGTTACAAGAAACATGACCCATCAGGCCTGGTCCCGTGAGTATGACGGTGTCAGACTGTTTCCTGACTGGGAGTATGGTGCTGGAAAAGCAGAGCAGGTCAGGCAGCATCCGAGGAGGAGGGGAATGAACGTTTCGGGCATAATCCCTTTTTCAGGAATGAGGATTGTGGGCCGGGGGGCTGAGAGATAAATGGGAGGGGACAAGGGCTGGGGCTGAGGCTGGGGGGAAGGGAGCTGGGAATGTGATCGGTAGATAGGGCTGGGGGAGAGATGACAGGTCAGAGAGGAGGGTGGAGTGAATAGGAGGAAAAGGTGATGGACAGGTCAAGGAGTTCCCCGGAAGGTTCTGTCGCCAACATTCTATAACTGACATTCCCCGGAACGTTCCATCCCAAAAATTCTATAACTGACATTCCCCGGAACGTTCTGTCCCTGACATTGTTTGTGAACGGCCGGACGTCAGTGAATTGAACAAACGACAAAATCCCGATGGAAGAGATCCCGTTCCAGGGAGAAGGACGCACTTTTCCGGAGGCCCCTCAGGCAGTTACAGGGGTGAATGCGTTTTCCCTGTGTTTACATTTCTTCACGACACAGGATCGACCACAATTTAGACCAAAAGACAGAGATTCCCAAACGCCGTTTGTCTTCAGGAAACTGGGAGAGAATCCTTCAGGACAGGAACGTTTCCACCCTCCATATTAGGAACTGGGAAGGAGTGACCTGTGTCTGCTCTCGCGTGATCCAGTGTGTGGGAATGTTCTAGAAACCATCTGTCCTTATGGATGTGTCTCTGTGTGTTTGTGGAGGGAGAGTTTCTTGTGGTTTATGTCACAATTTTGTCAGTAATTCCGACCTTCCCAGTTGTTATTCAGCTCCAATTATTTTACAGGGACACATTTGTGAATACAGAGACACATTCGAAAATCTCACTGGGTCCCCAGTCAAACGGGTCTCATTGCCTCCAGGCTGATGGATAATGGGTTTGTTTTCCTTCCTCACAGTTAACGTAGTGACCATCTACGTCCTGCTTTATAAAGATTGTGGATTGTCTCCATGTGTCAGACGTTACCTTGGTGCCATGGCAGCGGCGGATCTCCTGGTCATTATCCTCGACCTGATATTGAGACACATTCCCATTGTTTATCATGAACAGTTTAATTTCCTGGTGTACTCCATCCCCGTGTGTAATATCCACGCCGTCCTGCTTTATGCAACCACTGACTGCTCGGTCTGGTTCACCGTCACTTTCACCTTTGATCGGTTTGTAGCCATTTGTTGCCAGAA
>NW_025212631.1:0-1083 GCF_004010195.1 Chiloscyllium plagiosum | reverse complement strand
CAATCGAGTTCCTCCACTACATTCTAACCCCGTGTGTCCCATTTTTCCTGATTCTGCTGCTCAATGTTCTCAGACACATTTTAGTGACCAGCAGAGCCCGCAGGAGACTCCGCGCTCACACCAATGGGGACGCTCAGTCTGACACAGAAATGAGAAACCGAAAAAAATCCATCATTTTACTGTTTGTGATCTCGGCGAATTTCATCCTGTTATGGTCAACGTTCATGCTGCATTCTATATGGAGACGGATGTGGGATATTGGTTATCAGTCTGTGTATCTCGATGACTTTGTGCAGGAATTGGGCTTCATGCTGCAGCTCCTCAGTTGCTGCACAAACACCGCAATTTATGCTGTCACCCAGACTAAGTTCAGGGAGCAGCTGAAGAATGTGCTGAAATATCCCTTCACCCAAAACCATCCATCAATCAAATTCCCTCATTAATCAATCCATCCGGGATTTTCTCATTTCAGTTCAGCGATGTAGCAGCCTGTCGCTATGGTAACAGACTGAGAGTAGCGCTGCTTTGTCCATCCTTATCCCACAGGGGGGTAACAGGGAAACATTTCAATGAGAAAAGGCAACATCCCACTGACTGTATCCAGCACTTCCATTTGTAAACAATAAAAATGTTCATTAAACGTGCCGAGCAGCAGAGTGAACGATGTTGTTGTGTGTCTTTGTGTTGGAGAGGCTGAGCTGGACAGAGACAGACTCAGCCCCAAGACCTGGTCCTCAGGGAAGAGTAGGGGAGGGGACCGCGCCCTGAGGTCAGGAGCTGGGTTTTTACTCCCTCTGTCCCCCCCACTGCAGCCTGGCCTCCCCTATTCCTCGCCCCTTCTCTTTCTCCTCATTTCTCTCCCTCTCTCTCTGCACACACTCTCTTTCTCACCACCTCAGAGGGAAAGGAAAGAACCAGAGAGAGACAGACTGTATCAGACAGAGAGGGAGAGATGGAGGGGGGAGAGAGATTCAGTCAAAGAGAAACGGAGGGTGGTGGGGAGAGACAGAGACACAGAGGAAGGGAATGGAGAGTGAGAGAAGGCGGAGAGAGAGATGGGCAAGGAAGAGAGAGAGAGAGACA
>NW_025212630.1:9270-27756 GCF_004010195.1 Chiloscyllium plagiosum | reverse complement strand
CCCCAGGGAAAAGACTTGCCTATTTATTCTATCCATGCCCCTCATAATTTTGTAAACCTCTATAAGGTCACCACTCAGCCTCCGACGCTCCAGGGAAAACAGCCCCAGCATCATGATTCTTATATAAATAATGGCAGGACCTTGGGTAGTGTTATAGGACAGGGTGACCGAGGCGTTGTTGGCCATTATTCTTGTATGATTAATAGTAGGGCCTTGGGCAGTGTTGTAGAACACGGGGGCCCAAGGGAGAGTAGGACATAATTCTTATATAATTAGTTGTTGGGCCTCAAGTTGTGTTGTAGAACAGGGAGACCCGGGGGTGAAGGACATAATTCTTGGATTATTAATGGTAGGACCTTGTGTAGTGTTGTATAACAGAAGGACCTAGGAGGTTTAGGACAAATTTCTCAGCTAATTATAGTAATCATAGGACCTTGGGCATTGTTGTAGAATATAGGTATCTCAGGTCTGTAGGACATAATTCAAATAGAATTAAATGTGGGGATTTGGGTAGAATTCTAGAACACAGGGACGAAGTGCGTGTAGGACATAATTCTTACATATTTTGTGGTAGGGCTTTGAGTAGTGTTGTAGTTCAGAGGACCTTGGGTATAGGTCATAAATTTTATGTAATTAATGGTAGGGCCTTGGCTAGTGTTGTAGGACACAAAGACATAGGGGCTGTAGGTCACAATTCTTGTATAATTAAAGAGAGGGCCTTGGATAGTATTGCAGAAGACAGGGACTTAGGATGTAGAGGACATAATTAATTTATAATTAATGGTAGGGCCTTGAGCAATGTTGTAGGTAAAAGAAATAAGAAAGGGATGATCACCTTACTGGTATTGTAATATAAACACCTCCCAAAGTCAGCGGGAAATTGAGAAACACATTTGTAAGGAGATCTCAGTTATTTGTAAGAACAGTAGGGTGGTTATCGGAGGGGATTTCAACTTTCCAAACATCGACTGGGACTGCCAAAGTGTTAAGGGATTTTGGGGTCATAGAGATGAACAGCTGGGAAACAGACCCTTTGGTCCAACTCGTCCATGCTGACCAAATAGTCCACCCAATGTAGTCCCACCTGCCAGCACCATGCTCATACCCTACTCATATACCCATTCAGGTACCTTTTAAATGTTGTAATTGTACCAGCCTCCACCACTTCCTCTGGCAGCTCATTCCATACACGTACCACCCTCTGCATGAAAAAGTTGCCCCTCAGATCTCTTTTATATCTTTCCCCTCTCACCTCAAAATTATGCCCTCTAGTTCCCCCAACCAAGGGGAAAAAAAAACTTTGTCTATTTATCCTATCCATGCCCCTCATGATTTTATCAATCTGTGTAAGGTCACTCCTCAGCCTGCGATGCTCCAGGGAAAACAGCTCAGGTCTTTGCAACCTCTTCCTATAGATCAAACACTCCAACCCTGGCAACATCCTTGTAAATCTTTTCTGAAACCTTTCAAGTCTCACAACATCTTTCTGATAGGAAGGAGACCAGAATTGCATGCAATATTCCAACAGTGGCCTAACCAATGTCCTGTACAGCCTCAACATGACATCCCAACTCCTGTACTCAACACTCTGACCAATACATGAAAGCTTACCAAACGCCTTCTTCACTATCCAATTTACATGTGACTCCACTTTCAAGGAACTATGAACTTGCACTCCAAGGTCTCTTTGTTCAGCAACACTCCTGAGGATCTTACCATTAAGTGTATAAGTCTTGCTCAGATCTGCTTTCCCAAAATGCAGCACCTCACATTAATTTAAATTAAACTCCATCTGCCACTTCTCAGCCCATTGGCCCATCTGGTCAAGATCCCATTGTAATCTGAGGTAACCTTCTTCGCTGTCCACTACACCTCCAATTTTGGTGACACCTATAAGCTTACTAAATTTTTGTTACTTACTAAGTTTGTGCCCACATTCAAATCATTTATGTATATGACAAAAATTAGAGGACCCAGCACCGATCCTTCTGGCACTCCACTCGTCACAGGCCTCCAGTCTGAAAAGCAACTCTCCAACGTCACCCACTGTCTTCTACCTTTGAGCCAGTTCTAAATCCAAAAGCCTAGTTCTCCCTGTATTCCATGATGTATAATCTTGCTAACCAGTCTCCCATGGGGAACCTTGTCGAACGCCTTACTGAAGTCCATGTAGATCACTTCCACCGTTCTCCCTCATCAATCCTCTTTGTTACTTCTTCAAAAAACTCAATCAAAACTGAGGCATGATTTCCCACGCATAAAGCCATGATGACTATCCCTAAACAGTCCATGCCTTTCCAAATATATGTACGTTCTGTCCCTCAGGATTCCCCAAAACAACTTGCTCATCACCGACGTCAGGCTCACTGGTCTATAGTTTCCTGGCTTGTACTTACCACTTTTCTTAAACAGTGACACCACGTTAGCCAACCTCCAATCTTTCGGCATCTGACCTTCTCTAGTAGGTACATGCACATACTGAATCAGAACATTTTCTAGTCCATATTTAACAAATTTCTCTCCTTCATCTAAACCCTTATCACTATGGTAATCCCATAGTGTTTGGAAAGTTATAATCTCCGACCATAATCACCCTATTATTCTTACAGATGACTGAAATCTCCTTATACATTTGTTTCTCAATTTCCCGCTGACTATTCTGGGTCTATAACACAATCCCAATAAAGTTTATTATTCCTCAGTTCCACCCAAATAACTTCCCTGGATCTATTTCCAGGAATATGCTCCCTCAGTACATCTATAACACTATCCATTGTCAAAAACGCCACTCCCCCTCCTCTCTTGCCTCTCTTTCTGTCCTTCCTATAGCCTTTGCATCCTGGAACATTAAGCTGCCAGTCCTGTCCTTCCCTGAGCCACGTTTGTGTAATTGCTATGATATCCCAGTCCCATGCCCTGAATTCATCTGCCTTCCCTGTTCGGCCTCTTGCATCGAAATAAATGCAGTTTAATTTATCAGTCCAACATTGTTCTCTGCTTTGTCACTGCCTGCCCTGACTGTTTGACTTGCTTCTTTTCTCAACTATTCCAGTCTCAGACTGATCCCTTTCCTCAGTATCTCCCTGGTCCCACCAACACACCCCACCACTTACTAGTTTAAATCCTCCCGAGCATCTCCAGCAAATATTTCTGCCAGTACATTGGTCCCCTTTCAATTCAGGTGCAATCCGTTATTTTTGTACATGTCACTTCTACCCCAAAAGAGATCCCAATAATCTAAAAATGTGAATCCAAGTACCATGCATCAGCTCCTCAGCCACACATTCATCTGTTCTATCCTTCTATTCCTGCCCTCATTAGCTTGTAACACCGGCAGTATTCCGGATGTTACCACCCTGGAGGACCTCATTTTTAAATTCCTACCTAACTTTTGATATTCCCCCTTTGAAATCTCATCCTTTTCCCTTCCTATGTCGTTCATCCCAATGTGTACAACACTACACAAGGCCCTACCATTAATTATCTAAGATTTATGTTCTAAACCCCTGAGTCTCCCTGTTGTACAACACAACCTGAGGCCCTACAATTAATTATATAAGAATTGTGTTCTACACTCCCTGAGTCCCCGTGTTCTACAACATTGGTGATCCCTTTCCCTTTTGAGAACATTCTGAACCCTCTCTGAGACACCTTGACACTGTCACCATGGAGGCAACACACCATTCTGATTTTTCGCTGCTGGCCACAGAAACATCTCTCTGTGCCTCTCCCTCAAGAGCCCCCTAATACAATCGATCTCTTGTGTTAGGGACCCCGATATACCCCTCATTATTTTAGAGCCAGTCTCAATACCAGAAACTTGGTTGTGCTACATTCCCCTGAGAATCCATCCTTCCCAAAATTTTCCAAAACAGTATTATTTTTTGAGATGGGGAGAAACACAGAAGACTCCTACACTACCTGTCTACCCCTCCTACCTTTCCTGGAGTTAACCCATCTATCTGACTGTATCTGAGACTTTTCTACCTTCCCATAATTGCCATCCATCATACCCGCTTGCTCTTGTAAATGCCTCATTGCTTTCAACTCCAACCAATGTATTCGATCTGATACGACTCATAACCAAAGACATTTATTGAAGGTTTAATCATCAGTAACATAAAATATCTAAAAACTCCCACATCTACAGGCCCAGAAAATAGCACCATCTTATTGCTCTACAAAATACTGTTCCAGGCTAATTTCACACGTATGGCTTATATTTGTAAGGTTAATCAAGGAACAGATCTCAATAAAAGACATAATCAAGAACCCACTGTACTCAGTCTTGAAGATTTACAGCAAGGCTATAATTAAAACCATTTACTTAACTGTTTCTGTGCTGTGACTTCTCCCATATAGGTTCCTCCGAAATCAGTTGTGAATTTCGCTATTTGTTAAGTTTCCCTGGACGCAGTCCGATGTCCAGTGATTCATGAATTCAAACAGCAAAGGCAGTAAGTGGCAAAAAAAAAAATTATTCAGAGAAACTTATAACGAACAGTGTGATAATATTTACGTGTAACTGTCTGACCCGATCTTGGAAATAAAGAGATTACGTTTTTACCCATAAAAAAGTGAGCATTATTGAGAATTAAGTTTTCTGCATAAAACATATTTTTTAATTTAAGGAATATCGTTAAATCAGCAATGCAACTACATATTATTTTCACAGTCCTAAATCAATAAACGTTTTAACCCACACAGAGGGTGGTACGTGTATGGAATGAGCTGCCAGAGGAAGTGGTGGAGGGTGGTACAATTGCAACATTTAAAAGGCATCTGGATGGGAAAATAAACAGGAAGTGTTTGGCGGACTATGAACCGGGTGTTGGCAGGTGGGATTAGATTGGTTTGGGATATCTGGTCCGCATGGACAGGTTGGAGCGAAGGGTCTGTTTGGTGCTGTACATCTCTATCACTATGACTCTATATATTTTTGGCAAAACCCAACTTGATCCAATTAAAGTATAAGTAGGCCATCTAGTGGCTATTTGCTAGTATTGTGTCAGCTGAAATACTGTATAAACCCTTAGAGATGATTGTATTTCGGAGCAGTTCATTGACTGCTTCCCATGGTGTCTGTGTGTGTTGTGTGTATACACACATTTGGTCAATACTGATGGTCTGTTATCGACATTTTCTTCAACAGTCATCAAACAAAAGCTTTTCTTTCTCCTGCCTAATTGTTTAATGTACTTGTCCGATAACTATTTTTTATTTGTATAAGCCACCCAGACTGCCCTGTATCTCAACATTCTCTAGTCTTCTTCAGTTAATGTACATTTTGCTTGTCCTTGCTGAATACGAGATGCTGAACTCCATCTGCTATTTTTTTTGTTTACTCACCTTAACTATATGTTCCCGATGGAGACTGTTACTGTTCGACTCATTAGTTTCCTTCTTGACTCTGTATTAGTGTGAGACAGTTTGTAATGATGAATGCACCAGCACTGATCTCGCGTTATAGTTTAATGACCTGCAAATGACCCATTTTTTCCTCCATCTGTTTCTCATCATGATTCAATTCTCGCCCTAAACTAGTACATTCACCCCATCACCATGTGCTGTGAGAACGGGCTGTAACATTATATCTGGAATATTATAAAATGTCCTTTAGAAATTCAAATACACTATATCTGCAGGCCCCCGTTTATCCATCCTGAATGATTTATCCTCCTAGGTTATGGACTAATTGGCTATCATGTTTTGCTTTTCATAAAACGCTGGCTTTGCTTCATTTTGAAATATCTTACAACAACCTTCTTAAAAAGGCAGTGTAGCAATATTTTCTTTGACGGTAACTGTTAGACTGACATAAATATTATTTCCTGGTTCTGTTTTCCATTCTTGGGTTGAGGAGGCAGTCTCAGTCAGTCACAGGGATTGAAGCTATGCTGTTGGCATCACTGTGCAACATAAACCAGCTGACCAGCTAACCAACCCTCTCTCAGGAGGTGCAGGTCAGAATAGAATCAGAAGCTGGCATTCCCATTCATCTGGGAAATGGAGGTGAGGCTGTGCAATTCAGAGGGCTAAACTACTGTTCAGGATTAAAACAGCGATGCTGCTGAATGAAAACAGGTTGTTGTGATGTTTGCCCTGGCAGGTAAAACAGTGACAATGATTTGACTGGATGCAGGGTAAACACTATGACGATTATTTTCCCTTGAGAAATGAGCAGGCGTACAACTTGAAACCATGTATTTTGAGAATGTTTAATTTTCACAAATGCAATCCTCAGCCACATCAGAATAGGCTAAACTGAGTGAGAATACAAGCGGATATTTATTTAGTTTGGGAAGAAAGTTTTGGTTTCACTGTTTATTTAAACCAAAGCCATGTCGAAACGAAAGGAGATTTCATCATCTTCATTATCTCTTCCCTGAACTTTGTTTGTGTCGCTACATAAATACCTGGGTTTCTACAGGAACTCAAACACATGAGAATGTACCCAGACTCAGTGGCAATATACGTTGGAGCTGTGTGATCCCCTCGGTAATATGCTGTTGTTGTGAGTTTGCTGGTTAAAAAGTTAAAGACTGCTGTTAGCCGCAATAGGGCAGTAACATGCTGGATTTCCTTCTGCTTTTCATCTCTGGGTTGGTGCGATTCTCATTGCTGAGATCCCGCAGTCCTCTGCGGACTTTGCTGACCACTAATCAAACAGAAAGGCTGCCATATAACTAAAATACTTGTCAGCCAAGAGTAGGCCTCACCTGCAGGCGATGTATAAAAGGCCATCTTGGAGAGACAGCCCCACGCAACACTGGAAATTATTCGCCTGGGATCATATGCAAACCAGAAGGGTATGTTCTCCAAAGAACAGAGAAGGGCAGAGAATATGGTTAAAATCACAGTGGCAGTTCTCACTGTACAGTAGCTTGATTTAAACTTCTGACAACAGATTGTTGCAAACCAGTCAGTTGTTAAGAAGACAATGAACCACACAGGCTTATCCAATGTGGCAGGATTAACACAGAGAATGAACTTACAAACAATAGTGTAGGAGAGAAATGAATGTGGAAAGTGATAACTCAAAATGTGATGCACAATGACATTGAAAAGTAACACCAGGAAATCTGCAGTTGCCATGGCAATCATGTAAGCCAAGATACATTAAGAAAGTCCACAATTCCCACTGAAGAGAATGACAATGGTTAGTAGATTTGCTGTAAGAGGGAGGGAGAAGAGAAAGAAATATCGCAGGAAATGTTTGGGTATTAGTCAAAGGTGATTTTACATCAAGTTTCCCAAAGATTTGTTTTTATAAAGTTGACTAACACACTGACAATTTGAGGACAAAACAACATTGAAATTTTAATGTCTATGCTTTTCCAAGAAACTTTATATTTCATTGATAGCAACGTCTAAATCATTTCCAGATAATTGCTAAACGTTTCTTGATTCCAACAAAATATTGTGTTTGGGCACAAACATTGCATTAATGTCCAAGAGTTGATTTTCTTCGTTGATACTCATTCTGGAGGACCTGCTCAGTCAATGTGCATCACCGAGTCTGTTTTCCCCACTTTCTTCTGATGGATAAGCGACTCTGCAATGAGGAATATTCCTGAAATCTGTTACATGAACACCATAACGTTCACTGTCCATGAAAAAAATAACATTGTCTTACCAAGAACACCAAAGGCTGCAATAACAGGATCGCAAATGTTCTTTATATGGAGAATTGTTGCCATTCTTTCATGAAGAATGAAAAAATTCTCTCACATTCTCTGGCTTCTTGTGAAATCCATCTGAGATCCTTAATTTCAACTCCTTTATAGAGCAAGCCATCTCCCTGAGAGTAAATGAGACCATAAATAGCTGTGGCAATACAATTAGTGGCAGTCCTGCAACAAACAAGGAATGGCTTTCTACCTCAATGCTGCTGGATCATTAAGACGATAACTACAAAGCTCGGGCCATGAATTTCCAAATATCAAACCTGGAGAAGGGAAGATGAACCCAAAGTGCAGGGAATAATTAGTGAAGACTGTTGTGGAATCGTGCTAATTAAAGCAAATGTTCAATAAATTATTTAATAATATTGTTTAGTCAAAGAATGACCGTGTAACATAATGGTATTGACTGCTGCTTTGTTCCTCACAGTACAATGCATTGTGTAATGTCATTAGCAGTGATGGTAATTCTTATTTAAGATTACTTCTCGTTGGCCCCTGCTCTTCTTCCTGGCAATGCATGAAATCTAGCATTAACGTCAACTTGACGCTTACAGAGCACAGGAAGTACTCGAACATGGTGTAAAGGACAAATAACCCTTATGATGCAGATGTGTGGTGGCATGCACACCCTTGTACACACAGGTATGCGCACAAGCATGGACACATACACACACACACACACACACACACACACACACACAGTAGTTTCTAAGGAACTTTGAATTCAAAAGATTAATTGGATTTTTGCAACCCTTGTATGTCAGGAAATTCACCCAGCTGGGTCAGGCTCAAGAATCACCTCCCAGATAATGGAAACTGTTCATGTGGACGTTTCAAACCATGAATCTAACAAAGCAGAATGGAGAGAATCACACAACGTTATTTGCAGTGAATTTACAGAATGCTTCCATCCTGTTGGGAATGTTAGGAAGGTGATATCACAGAATAATTGATTAATACTTACAGGGAGACCATTCTACCCATCAAGTCTCTGCCACCAAAAGCACACTCATGCCTACACTAATCACACTTTCCACACTAGGCCAATAGCCTTGAATATACCATGTGCTCATCCGGGTGTCTTTTAAAGGTTGGGAAGTTTCCCGTCTCAATTGCCCTCTCACACAGTGAATTCCAGGTTCCCACCACTCTCTGATAGGAAACTAATCCTCAAACTCACTTTTTTAAATACTCCTCATTTTCATTTTAAAAGTGTGCCCCTTGTTATTATTCCTTCAATCAAGGTATTTGACCATATGGTTGAACAGATGAAATTGTGTGAATTTATGACAGTGTGTCTCTGCACAAGGGTGTGTGAAGAGCATGTAACGACATCTGTGTGAGTGACATGAATGTGCATGGCGTGTGTGTGTGTATCTGGGACTGCAGTGCACAGTGTGATTTAATGGGAGCGATTGAATAAGTGTGAGGGGGTGTGAATGTGAGGCAGTTTGCTGAAAAGTGTGAGAGACTGAATGCGGGAAATTGAGTTTGAGAGAGCATGTGGGTGTGCCAGAGTCTGTGCCCATGTGTGATACAGTGAGAGCAGGGGGTGTTTGGTATTGCGTGTGAGAGACTTGAGAGTGTGTGTGAGTGTACAGGGGTCTGTATGTTTTGTGAATTATTACTGGGACAGGGACAGGTTGGGATTTATAGACAGTAAAACTGTGGGATCATCGACATTCGGACTTTAAGCTCGGATGGACACATGCAGGCAGACAGGCACAGTCACATGTCCACATACTCAGGAACACAATTAGAAACATTCTCTCTCTCACACACACACAAAAAAACCACAAAACAACAGCATTCAACATTAACCTTATGAATCATAATAATAAACATTCAGATATCGAGTTGTTACGCAGAAACACATGGAACTGGAACTGAAGTAGATCACTTGCTCGCTAGAACCGACTCCATCATTTCAGAAGATTACAGCTGATGAGTTTACATTTACGGCTCTGCATTCCCATCTACCCAGAGTAACCTTAGATACTTGTTATGCAAGGAAATAAGTTTACCTGTAACTTATACATTTTCATTGTCCCCACCCCTATCACTTTCTGGGACTGTCAGCTTCCAAGTTACACATCCCTAAAAATAAACTTCCTATCTCTGTCCAAAAAGGGTGACAACTACCACATTAATTTTAAAACCATGTCCCCAGTCTGAACTCACCCACAAGGAGAAACATCCATTGCCCATCAACCATGTCAAGATTACTAGAGACGTTATACACTTTGATCAGGTCATCTTTAACTCATCAAAACTCCAGCAGAAACAAGCCCAGTCTGTCCACCTATCCCCAAATCACAAGTCACCCATTCAAGAGGATTAAACGAGTAAGATCATGAGAGGCATGAATAATGTTGATAGCCAATAGCTTTTCCCTAGGGTAGGAAAGTCGAAGACTTAGAGGGCACGAAGGGCCTGTTTCCATGCTATCAACCTCCATGACTCAATGACTCAAGACAATTGGATTGCCAATCAGTGATCCCGGTGTCACCAAATTCCCTGTGGCATCAAGCCTATGGCTCAACTGACCATCAGACAGCGATAAAAATGATCAGGGCAATGAGGCAGCTCTACACATTAGTCTCATCATCTGCTTTGGTGGGACCCAAACCCAGTTTCCTCACAGGAGGCTCTACAAAGGTCAGTACAGCAACATCCACATGGTCACTGTGTCCGGGCCAGGTGGAGAGAGCTCGACACTGCATCTAACCCTGTACTGTACCTGTCCTGGGAAGTCAAGTCTGAAACTGGCTAGTAACATGCGGGACACACTGTTAGGGTCATGCACAGGGAGCACAACACTGTATCTAAGCCTGTGTTGTACGTGCACGGGAGCTGACATTGCGTATAAAGTAGGAGTGATTGAATAGGCTGGGGCTTTTCTCTCTGGAGCATTGGAGGCTGAAGGGTGACCTGACGGACTCTTATAAAATCACGGTGGGCATGCGGAGGGTGATCAGCTAAGGTATTCTCCTCAAGGTAGGGGAGAACAAAACTAGAGGACATAGGCATAAGGTGACAGGGGAAAGATTGAAAAGGGAGCTGAGGAGAAACGGTTTCATGCAGAGGGTTGTACCTGTATAGACCAAGCTTTCGGAGGAAGTGATGGGGGCTGGTATAATAACAACATACAAAAGGCCATCGGGATTCTGATGTGAAAACGAAGGGTTTAGAGGGATATGGGCCAAGAGCTGGCAAATGGGACTCGATCATTTTCAGATATCTGGTCAGCATGGACGAGTTGGACCTAAGGATCTCCTTCCGTATTGGGAGCATTCGGTGTTGACCATCGGGAGAACTGGGGAATATTCTGTCAGGGTAATGTAGATGAAGCTCTACACTGTGTCTAAGCTATGCTAGACCTAACGTGGCATAACGTTTTGCTGTCAGAAATTCAATATCCCAGACAACAGAGAGGGTTTGACTTTTTATTTATCACAGGACAATTCATATATTATCCCGAGCACAAAGAGACACAGAGTCATACCCATCAGCATTACACAGTGGGTTCACCAGGTCAAAGTTGCTGATCCTTTAACCCACTGAAGTGAAGCCTGTCGCTGATATTTTACCAGGAGGTCCTTCACCCTGCTGGCTTTCAAATTCAGTTCCAGCAGAAAGACACTGGACAGTGATCAGAAACAGGAACCCTGGCTGCTTTTTCCCAGCTCTTTCTCTCTCTAACCCAGGGGATCACTGTACAGTGATCAGGAGATCTGCCTGATTTCCCCTCTGTCACTAACACAGGAGTCTCTGGGATGTGATCAGGAGTAGGAACTCTGGTTCATCTCCTACCTCCATCCCAGGGAATCACTGGACAGTGATCAGGAGCGCTGACTGATTTCCACACTGTCTCTAACACAGGAGTCTCTGGACAGTGACCTGCAACTGGAACCCTGGTTCTTCTTCTATCCCTAACCAATGAATGACTGGACAGTAATCAGGGCCAGTCCAAACATGTGAAGATTAGGTGTGTTGAACAGGTTAAATTTACCGTAGTAGGTGGATTAACCCTGCATCATTCTCAACAAACCTTAGCTTAGTTTTGTAACTGAGGGTGGATTTTCACTGTCTGTACACATGTCCTATCTGATGCATTATATAAGGCCCACAGACAGAAAGTCTCCCATGCAGCTTTGTGGTACAACTTTATGTGTGATTGTAAAGAATATCAATGAATTGGAATGGAAAATGTATCCCGTCACAGAAAGAGGGAAAGGTAGACCCTTGCCTCTGAAATAAAGTAGACGATGTTGAGAAACCGACAAGATTAGACAGCATCCAGAGAGAGACAGGAACAGTGAGATGGCAGTGGGCAGGGGAGAGGTTAATGATTGGGTTATGGTCGACTTCAGCAGCACTGACACAAGTTAGAAAAATATTTTTTTTTCATCAAGTGCTGAAGAAAGAAACTGATAGTCTGTGATAGAGGGAGGTTGCTGAGATGAAATGACAAAAGGTTTAATGGAATCAAATCCAACCAGATTGGTCATTGGTTCATTAATGAACACAAGGACCCAGAAAATTGGAGCAGGAGGAGACCTGCCCATTCAGTCTTTTCAACCAGTTGTATGGTAGTGGCTGATTTTTGGCTTGAAATCCTGCCTCCTCCCCATATCCTGTGATTCCCTGAGACATCAGCAATCGGTGTACTCCAATCTGAAATGTTCTCAGTGAGGGAATATCCACAATCCTCAGGAACAGAAAATATCAAAGACCTGGAGACTCTTTGAGAAAATTGCCTTCACTTCATCTGAGTCTCACAGAAGCTGTTCCTTATCCTGAGATTGTGTTTCAGATTCCCAGAACACGGGAAGAATTTCTCAGCATCTACTGGATCAAGCCTCTGACCTTCAGAACCTGATACATTTCAATCAGATCACTTCTCAATTTTCTGATCCCTGACAATATGAACCCACAGCAATAACCCTGACACTAAATAGGGAAACGGATTTTGTAATCTTCATGGGTTTAGAACATAGAACATAGAACAATACAGCGCAGTACAGGCCCTTTGGCTCTCGATGTTGCGCCGATCCAAGCCCACCTAACCTATACTAACCCACTATCCTCCATATACCTATCCAATGCCCGCTTAAATGCCCATAAAGAGGGAGAGTCCACCACTGCTACTGGCAGGGCATTCCATGAACGTACGACTCGCTGAGTGAAGAACCTACCCCAACTTCAGTCCTATATCTACCCCCCACTTAATTTAAAGCTATGCCCCCTTGTAATACCCGACTCCATACGCGGGAAAAGGTTCACACTGTCAACCCTATCTAACCCCCTAATCATCTTGTACACCTCAATCAAGTCACCCCTAAACCTTCTTTTCTCTAATGAAAACAGCCCCAAGTGTCTCAGTCTTTCCTCATACGATCTTCCTTCCATACCAGGCAACATCCTGGTAAACCTCCTCTGCACCCGTTCCAGTGCCTCCACATCCTTCCTATAGAATGGCGACCAAAACTGCACACAATATTCCAGATGCGGCCGCACCAGAGTCTTATACAACTGCATCATGACCTCAGGACTCCGGAACTCAATTCCTCTACCAATAAAAGCCAATAAAATGAAATTCTATGAGCTGAAAAAGAAACTCTTGATATTTACTGACATTTTTAATAATATAATACACAATTATTTAAATTAAAGCTGTCCAGAAAAGTAATCAATGCTAATCAAGCATAATTTCCCATTGAAGCCGAACAAATTCATTCACAGCCATTCGCAGTTCTTTTGGGAGCCAGTAGAGTCATAATGGGTCAAATAGCTTCTTTCTGTACTGTAAAATTTGATATTTCTATGTTTCTGATCACTATGTCACAAGAACCCTCCTTTCCAGGATAAAACAGGCTGGTTGATTGGCACCACATCCACCAGCATTCACCCCCTCCACTACAAAAGCTAAGTAGCAGCAGTGTGTACCATCTATAAATACATTGCAAAAATTCACCAAGACTCCTTAGTCGCCATCTTCTAAATCCGCAGCCGTTCCTGTCTAGAAGGACCAGTGCATGCGAGTACCATCATCTGCAAGTTTCCCTTCAAGACATTCACCATCCTGGCTTGGAAATATAATGTTGTTCCTTTAGTGTCACTGGTTAAAAATCCTGGAGCTCCCTCCACATCATATTGTGGGTCTACTTTCCCTAATGAATCACAATGGTTCAAGGAAGCTCACCACCATCTTCTCCAGGACAACTTTGAATAGGCAATAAACGCTGTTGCAGACAATGAAGAAAACAAAGTGGCACAAAATCCAACATGTTTGTGCTATTTTCAAATGTAATGACTCTGTAACCTTGTACTTGCCTAATAATAAGTGCAGAGATAGGTTTAGGAACTTATAACCATATGGCTAACAATGTTGCTCTTCAATCATTTACTTTTTTTTTCTTGCACAGACTGTGTTCACTTCCCTCACACCTCAGGCATGCAGCTATTTGCAATAAGATCATTTTAAGTGAGTTGGCACACATTGCTTGAGCTGGTAGCCTGTTCCGTATGTTAACAAGCCTCATGCGTAAAGAAACTACTCCTTTTAAGTACTTAGCTGTAAGCATCTTTGGTTTTTACTGTGAAGAAGCATATGCCAATTTACATTTACACAGCCTGCAGAGAACATTTAGTTCAAGTCAGGATACTTAAAACAGGATTCAAACTTTTAAAATTTGTGAATACTTGAATTAATTAACATACCTTCTATAGGAAGGATGTTATCAAACTTGAGAGGGTGCAGAAAAGGTTTACAAGGATGTTGCTAGTACTGGAGGGTTTGAGCTATAGGGAGAGGTTGAATAGGCTGGGGCTTTTTTCCGCTGGAACATTAAAGACTGAGGAGTGACCTTATCAAAGTTTATAAAATCATGAGGGGCATGCATTTGATGAATAGCAAAGATCTTTTTCCTCGGGTAGGAGAGTCCAAAATTAGAAGGCATAGGTCTAAGGTGAGAGTGGAAAGATTTTAAAAGGACCTGAGGTGTAACTTTTTCATCCAGAGGACAGTGCCTGTATGGAAGGAACTGCCAGAGGAATTAGTGAAGGCTGGTACAATTACCACATTTAAAAGGCATCTGGACATGTACATGAATAGGAAGGATCTAGAGGGATACCAGCCAAATGGTGGCAAATGGGACTAGGTCAGATTTGAACGTCTGGTCTACATGGATGAGTTGGACCAAAAGGTCTCTTTCTGTGTTGTATGATTTCATGATCCACCTGAATGGGTAGGTTTACATTCACAATTTGAGTTGCAGACTGAGATATCCCGTTCTGAAGATCTAAAGGATTGGCTCAAGCATCCCTGGCATTTTGGTGTGAACTTGCTTGTTTGACCTGGTCATTTCAGGGGCAGCAGGTGCTACTTTAAGATACAATTCAGAGCCATTTATTCCAGTTTAGTTTGAATGAATGTAAAGTTAAAATGAGATTATGCTGGTGGCAACAAGTGATGTGGGTATGGATCTGTATCAAGGTTTCCTCTTGGGTAGCTCTTGACACTTGAAGGACTTTCTTCATGTTCCTCAGCTTCCCAACCCCCACCATAAAATCATGATAGTGTGGGGAATAGGTGCTGCATCTGTCATTTATCCATCCCACAAACTGATATTTCAAACTTATTTTTATATCTACAAAGCACCAGTTGCATCCACCTAGCACAAAAATGCAAAAACACATGTACTTTCCACCTGGGACTATGTTAAGGCATCTTGTGAGAAATTAGTTGAATTCAGGTTTACTCTCTCCAACAAAATAATTCCTGAAGAGTCACCAGATTCAAAATATTAGTTCTATTGTTTCTCCACAGGTGCTGCCAGATCTGTTGAGTTTCTCCAACTATTTGTGCTTTTGTTTGTTTCAGATCTGCAGAATCCAGAAATCTTTGTTTTATGTTAACGTCATTTCTGTCACTCACTTATACAAATGAATATGGGTTGTCACATTCTGGTGCCATGGATGATTTAGTAAAGCCTAGATTATTAATTTCTCATTGAGATATTATCTTGGAGACATTTATAAAATAGAAGAATTGATTTTTTGTTGGGAAATAGAAAATGAGGTTGATATTGGATGCAGATATGTTAATGGAAATTGGTGCCATGTTCCTAACCTCCCTACACTCCAGATCCTGCACCCTGAAGCTACAATCTGGGTTTCCATGCCCCTGCAGAGTTAGTTTAAACCCCGCCCAAGAGCACTAGCAAACCTCCCCCCAAGGATACTGGTGCCCCTCAGGTTCAGGTGTAGACCATCCTGTTTATAGAGGTCCCACCGTCCCCAGAAAGAACCCCAGTTATCCAAAAACCGGAATCCCTCCCTCCTGCACCATCCCTGTAGCCACGCATTTAAGTGTTCTCTTTCCCTATTCCTTGAATCTCTATCACGTGGCACGGGTAACAAACCAGAGACAACAACTCTGTTCGTTCTAACTCTGAGCTTCCAACCTAGCTCCCTGAAAGCCTGTCTAACATCCTCGGCACTCCTCCTACCTATGTCGTTTGTGGCATTTCTGGTTGGCCAGCATTTTTTGCTCATATATAGTTCATCTTGAGAAGTGTCCATGAGCTACCTTCCTGAACTGCTGCTATCCAGTTGGTGCAGCTAAACCCACAATGTTGGGCGGCACGGTGGTACTGCGGTTAGCACTGCTGCCTCACAGTTCCAGAGACCCCAGTTCAATTCCCGCTTCAGGTTACTCTCTGTGTAGAGTTTGCACATTCACCCCGTGTCTGCATGGGTTTCCTCTGGGTGCTCAGGTTTCTTCCACAATCCAAAAATGTGCAGGTTAGGTGAATTGGCCATGCTAAATTGCCCGTAGTGTTAGGTGAAGGGGTAAATGTAGGGGAATGGGTCTGGGTGGGTTACGCTTCGGTGGGTCGGTGTGGACTTGTTGGGCCGAAGGGTCTGTTTCCACACTGTAAGTAATCTAATCTAATCTAAAAAAACACTTCACAAATTATATCTGTGCAATCCAAAAATAAAACATCAATCCCAATTCTATCTTCCGTGCATGAGAAGATCTCGATCCACGGGAGGTGTCTCTTAGTTTTGCTATCAGTCAAAGGAACATTAGTAATTCGGTCTGGTTCTGCAAGATTTCACACTTCATTCAATCTTGGCCGGGCACAGGTTGTCCAGCAACACAGAGGTTAGACACTTCTGTGTTCCTAGGAGAAAGCTGCACACATAGCTTAAGACAAAGACATTTTATGCCCTTTTTGAAAAGAATTACCGCCATGGTTACAGAGCAAATTCAGACAATCACTAATCAAACTTAATAAAATGACATTATTGACAGTCACTTAGCCGAATGATATTTCCTGGGAACCAACATTGTTTTACACAAACAAGCTTCTTTATCTCCCTTTGCACCTGCAATTGCAAGGTCAGTTAGGATGGCTTCTCATGTCTTATCTGGTCTAGATATTTCTATGCTGTAAAGGAAGCATCTTTGATTCAGTCGTCAGGCATGCAGCTTTTAAACAGGGTTAGAAAGCCATTTTAAGCAGTATTGTCAGTTGCAGCCTCGAAGCCATATTGTCATGTTATTTGCATTCAGAAGCCATTTTGCTGTTAGTGAGAGCATGTATTAAATGGTTGCTCCTGACAATAGCCTGTATTCAGATTTTAGATTCTCACATTAACTAATTCTCAATGCATTCTAATAAATTAACCCCGAAATTGTGAGCTGCTAACTTTTGGAATAACGTTTAATAACATACCTTATTGAATGCCTTCTAAACATCCAATTAGCTCACATTTCCCAATTCCCCTTTCGCAACATTGCTTGTTATATCCTGGAGTCATAGAGATGTACAGCATGTAAACAGACCCTTCGGCCGAACCCATCCATGCCAACCAGATATCCCAACCCAATCTAGTCCCACCTGCCAGCACCCAGCCTACATCCCTCCAAACCCTTCCTATTCATATAACCATCCAAATGCCTCTTAAATGCTGCAATTGTACCAGCCTCCACCACATCCTCTGGCAGCTCATTCCATGCACGTACCACCCTCTGCGTGAAAAAGTTGCCCCTTAGGTCTCTTTTATATCTTACCTCTCTCCCCCTAAACCTATGCCCTCTATTTCTGGACTCCCCAAAACCCAGGGGAGTCTACTTTGTCTATTTATCCTATCTATGCCTCTCATGATTTTATAAATCTCTCTAAGGTCACCCCTCAGCCTCCGATACTCCAGGGAAAACTGCCCCAGCCTGTTCAGCCTCTCCCTGTAGCTCAGATACTCCAACCATGGCAACATGCTTGTAAATCTTTTCTGAAGCCTTTTAAGTTTCACATCTTTCCGATAGGAAGGAAGCCAGAATTGCACTCAATATTCCAAAAGTGGCCTAACCAATGTCCTGTACAGCCAGAACATGACCTCCCAACTCCTGTACTCAATACTCTGACCAATAAAGGAAAGCATACCAAACGCCTTCTTCACTATCCTGTCTACCTGCGAGTCTACTTTCAAGGAGCTATGAACCTGCACTCCAAGGTTTCTTTGTTCAGCAACACTCCCTCGGACCTTACCATTAAGAATATAAGTCCTGCTAAGATTTGCTTTCCCAAAACCCAGCACCTCGCATTTATCTGAATGAAACTCCATCTGCCACTTCTTAGCCCATTGGCCCATCTGGTCCAGATAGAACATAGAACATAGAACATAGAACAATACAGCACAGAACAGGCCCTTCGGCCCACGATGTTGTGCCGAACATTTGTCCTAGCTTAAGCACCCATCCATGTACCTATCCAATTGCCGCTTAAAGGTC
>NW_025212630.1:0-4005 GCF_004010195.1 Chiloscyllium plagiosum | reverse complement strand
CAGGAATATGCTTTCTCTGGATTCTTGTTATCTCATTTCTGAAGGCTTCCCATTTTCCAGCCGTCCCTTTACCTGCGAACATCTGCCTCCAATCAGCTTTCGAAAGTTCTTGCCTAATACCATCAAAATTGGCTTTTCTCCAATTTAGAACTTCAAAGTTTTGATCTCATCTGTCTATTTCCATCACTATTTTAAAACAAATAGAATTATGGCCGCTGGTCCCAAAATGACACCTCAGTCACCTGCCTTATTTCCCAAGAGTAGGTCAAGTTTTGCACCTTTTCTAGTAGGTATATCCACATACTGAATCAGAAATTTGGCTTGTACACTCTTAAGAAATTCCTCTCCATCCTATGGCAGTCCCAGTCGATGTTTGGAAAGTTAAAATCCCCGACCATAACTATCCTATTACTCTTACAGATAGCTGAGATATCCTTACAAGTTTGTTTCTCAATTTCCCTCTGATCACCAATAAGTTGATCATCCCTTTCTTTATTATCCTCCAAGAGTTCGAGCAAATTTGTCAAATGTGATTTCCTTTTCCCAAAACCATGTTTTTGATTATGTTACACTTTTCTAAATGTCCAGCTCCGTCTTCCGTAAGAATGAATTCTCGCATCCGCAACAGATTTAGGTGAACTGGCCTACAGTTTCATGTTTCCTGTCTCTCCTCCATCTTGAACAGGGACGTCACATTAGCAGCTTTCCAATTTGCTGGAGTCCTTCTGGAATTGAGCCAATTCTGGAATATTTCAATCAATGCCTGAACTGTCTCTGCAGCCATTCCTTTGATATCCTTCGATATAGATGATCAGTTTGGTGAGTTGTCTGTCTTTCGTCCGATTAGTTGATCAAATACTTTGTCCCTTGTGATCGTGACTTATCAGATCTTTCCTCTCCTAAGCACCTTCTTTAACTATAATAGAGGCATCGAGTCATACAGCATGGAAACAGACCCTTCGGTCCAACAAGTCCATGCCGAACATCATCCCAAACTAAACTAGTCCCATCTGTCTTCTCCCTGGATCATATTCCTCCAAACCTTTCCTAGTCATGTGCTTATCTAAGTGTCTTTTAAACATTTGTAACTGTGTCTGCATCCCCCACTTCCTCAGGAAACTTATTACACTTGTGGAAAAAGAAGTGCCTTTAAGTTTTCTTTTTAATCTTTCATCTTCAAACTATGTCCCCTAGTCTTGAATTCCCACATCATTGGAAAAAGACACCCACCAGTAACTAATCTATCCCCCTTGTGACTTCATAAAGTCAGCTCTCAAACTCCTACATTCCAGTGAAAAAGGTCTCCGCTGATCATGTCTTTATAACTCAAACGTTTCATACCCTGCAACATCCTGGTAAATCCCTTGTGAACCCTCTGTGACTTGATAATGTCCTTCCTATGCAGTGCGATGAGAACTGGACATGGTACTCCAGCATCTGCAGTCATTGTTTTTACCTATGGTACTCCAGAAGTGTCCTCACCAATGTCCTGTACAACCTCAACATGACTTCTCAACCCGCATACTCAGAGGACTGAGCAGCAATAGCAAGCATGCTAAATGCCTTTTTAACGACATCTTTGGGATGTTTACAGCATCCTCCAGGGTGAAGACTGATGCAAACTATTGGTTTGTTATTTGTCATTTCCCTGTCACTCATTATTAATTCTTCAATTTGGTCCTTCAAGCAACCCACAATTCCTGAGTTACTGTACCTTAAACAAAAAACAGGAGAACTTCTTGTTATGGTTTGTGCCAAATTATTTTCATAATTAATTTCTTCTTCTTTATCAGTTTTTCGGCCTTCCAGTACTGGTTCCTTGTTGTAAGAAAAAGTTCCCAATCCTCCTACTAATCATGAGGTTTTACTGCATTATGTGCTTTTGTTTAGGATTTGGTATTATTTAATTAACCACAGGAGGTTCATCCTTGCCATTAAATTTTCATTTTTGACTGAAGTTAAGTTTTACTGAGCACTATGAAATATTTGCAAAAATGTCTGCCCCTGCTGATCCACCGCCTTCCCTCTTCCTACGATCCCAGCATGCTTTAGACAGCTTTTATCGCGATTCGTCTTGCCATTGCCTTCATTAAAGTTGAGGACAACTCTGATTCCTGATGAAGGGCTTATGCCCGAAACGCTGATTCTCCTGTTCCTCAGATGCTGCCTGACCTGCTGTGCTTTTCCAGCATCACACTCTTCTATACTGGTTTGGGAACCAATTTGCTCAACCTCAAACATAATTTGAAATTCTCCTATAATGGATGTTTGTCGAGTTTAAAAAAACTGTGACGGGCATGGATAGCATAAAGAGACAATTTCTTTTTTCCTGGGGTGGAGGAGTCCAGAACTAGAGGGTATCGGTATAGGGTGAGAGGAGGAAGATATTAAAGGGACATAAGGGTCAACTTTATCACGCAGAAAGTGGTGCGTGCGTGTATGGAATGAACTGCAAGAGGAACTGGTGGAGGTTGGTACAATTGCATCATTTAAAAGGCATCTGAATGGGTATATGAAAAAGAAAGGTTTAGACGGATATGCTAGCAAATGGAACTAGAATAGGTTGGAATATCTGATCGGCAAGGACGAGGTGGACCGAAGGCTCTGTTTCAGTGCTGTACGTCTCTATGACTCTGTGACCCTGTATGGAACTGAGATGTTTTTCCAAGTCAGGGTGGTGAGTGGTTTCATGTGTAATTGTCAACTGGTCGTTTTCCGTGTATCTACTGTGCTTGCATTCTAGATTACAGTGCCATGGTTTGGAAGCTGCTCTGTAAGAAACTTTGGTGAGTTTCTGCAGTGCATCGTCAGTGGGACACACTGTTGGAATCAGGGAATGTTTGTGACTGTAGTGATGAGCAAGCTGCACTGCAAGTTTATTCTCTCTAAATATGGAGAGCACAACTGATCCAGATGTGGTCTCAATGATTTTTGGCAATATTATTTTTGTTAAGTCCATTTACTTCTGTTAAATAAAAATGCAGAAAACTGTGTGCAGTGGCGTGGAGAGGCCAGCACAGGGTGGTATTGTATCATTTTAAACACAAGACGGTGCACACACAGACTGGGGGAGAGTCCCGCCGTCTCCCTCCATCTCCCTCCATCTTTCTCTGACTCTTTATTCCCTGTCTGCATATTTTCTGTCTTTTATCCCTACCCTCACCTCCTCCCGTGGTCAACCGTTGGTGTAAATTTCTTCTATTATGCCATTCAAAGAATCCATCTTGACTTACTCGCTTTTTGTAAATGATTTCAGAAAAGTTATTTACATGCTGCGGAACTTAAGCTGTTGCACAAACACATTTATTTACTGAGGAAAGTGAAGAGCCGGAATGCAATAAAATTGCTGTTTACATGAATTCCATACTTTATGAATAAATAAAACTCTTCACTGAAGCCCACAGGAGGGTACTGTTGTCTCCAAACCGGAAAGAATTTTTAAAAAAATCATTCATGGGATATGGGTGTCACTGGCTGGGTCAGTGTTTACTGTCCGTCCCTAGTTGCCTCCCTTGAGAAGGTGGTGGTGAGTTGCTTTCCTGAACTGCTGCAGCCCATCTGCTGTCGGTCGACTCACAGTGTTGTTAAAGAGTGAATCCCAGGCTATTGACCAAGTGACACTGAGGAAACAGTGATATATTTCCAAGTCAGGATGGTGAGGGACTTCGAAGGGACATTGTGGGGAAGGAGGGGTTGTCATCCCATGAACCTGCTGCCCTTGTCCTTCCAGATAAAAGTGGTTGTGGGTTTAGAAAGTGTTGTCTCAGCATCTGTGGTGAATTTCTAGAGTGCATCATAGAGATGGTACACAATGCTACTATCGAGCATCGTGGTGGAGGGAGTGAACGGTTGTGGATGTTGGGCCAATCAAGAGCTTCTTTGTCCTGGATGGTGTCGAGCTTCTTGAGTGTTGGAGGTACACCCATCTGTCCTCACAATCCTGACAGAGACGTCCTTATCCCAGTGCAGGGAGAGAGTTAAACAGAGGACCTGCGGATTCCCCAT
>NW_025212629.1:4598-27748 GCF_004010195.1 Chiloscyllium plagiosum | reverse complement strand
TTAACCCCTGGTAAGTCACTCCCCCTCAAAAATTTTCAATGACAGTATGCTTGTAACAGAGGAGTACGGCCACAGGAGATGCATGCACTGTCTAGCAGCTCCCTTTTCGTTTCCCGACTAAAACCCATCGATCTTTTTCTTGTACCTGAGGTGTTACCCACTGCTTATAACTCATCTCAATTACCTCCTCAGTCTCCCGAATGATCCAATGTCTAGTATCTTTTCCCGAACACACTTTCCAAGGAACTCGGTCTGGGTGCAGTTCCCGCAGATGCAGATATCTGGGACACTATTAGTGACTCTTACTTCCCGCATTCTACAGGAAGAACATCCAATTGCCTGACCATCTGTTTCCAATCATTTCAATTCTTACAGACACACACACACAAACGCACATATTTAGACGCACAAACACACACACACATAAATATAAATGGGTGCATGCATGTATGCATGTATGTGCGTGCATATGTATTTAAACGTTGCAAAACTACGTTGAATAAAACAGTTTTTACTCTAAAAATCTAACTTCTGATTTTGTGGAGTCTTCTGTACTTGGGAAATGCCTCCGTTACTTACGAACAGTCAGAAATACTCTCCAGGAGAATATCCAACTCTCGACAGAGATACCGAGATGATGTTTGAGATGGATTCGCTTTCTCATAACGCTGACCCTGCACTCTGTCATACTGTGGAGAAAGTGAGGACTGCAGATGCTGGAGACCAGAGTTTAAAAGTGTGGTGCTAGAAAAACACAGCAGGCCAGGCAGCATCCAAGAAGCAGGAGAATCGATGTTTCGGGCATCAGCCCTTCCCTTCTTCCAGAACCACACTTTTCAACTGTGTTATTTTGTGGAAAGGACGCGGAGCTTTTTTCATATTGTTGCAATTGCTGTATACTCGTACCGGTTATTAAAACAATGCAAAAAGAATGATGCTTATCTCATTGGACATTTTGTATGTTGTTGGAAAAACTCGAATCGAAATGATAAAGTTATTTAAATTACTGTTGTGAAGTTTAGAGAATTCAAACAGGAATTTGTTTCGAGTCTTTTCACTGGATAGTTTGGAGGAAGACGAGTGTGCAGCAAATGGACTCAATCCCTTCTCTGTGATTACAGCGAAATGTTCAAGGCAACAAATGAAAACAAAAAGGTGCTTGATATTGACAGATCAGTACAAACTCACTATGGTATAATTTCCCTTTGATTCTCGCCATCGTCTAATGGATTAGGCGAGTGGAGATATCAGGATCAGAATGGTAAACTGAGACATTGCGAGAATTAATCCCGCACTGTTGGTATCACTTTGTATCGTAACCAGTTTTGAAACGGACTGAACTAACCAGCTTTCCTGAAATGTTGAGCTAACACAAATAGTTCAGTTCTTACAGAATTTATAGAAGTTGACTTAGATCAAGCTGCAAAACCGTTCCTAACAATTGGATATTTTCACACTTAGTCGTACTCAATTGTAGGTGTTATACAATTTCTTTCCAATTAACCTTAGCAAATTAGAGAATGTGCACTTAACACAACCCCATCCGTACAGCGCAGACTCTCTGTCCCGTTTAAATTCATTCTTTGTGTGTCTGTTCGCACCTTTATAAATATTTTAGAATTAGCTATTGAAACTACTTTTTTCTGGAAAAAAATCATTCCCGATTTCAATAACTGGAGAATGAAAACAAAACAAGCCGTGCTCCAAATTTTTCTTTATAATCCATCACTGGTTTTGAGATTCTAAACTTTAGTTATAGATTCATCTGCCCGTAGGAAATTCCTTCCTGTTTATTCTCACCAAATTCACATCATCTGGAAAACTTCCATCTGGACACAACTGTGTTTTTCACACCACGTGATCTATTGGTCATTTCCACCACCCCATGAAACCCCGCCTTGCCTTTTCTAATGGCTTTATCCACCAGGACCTCAGTGGCTTCCTTTGCAATGTTTTTAACCATTTGGCTTCTTCTTCCTTCACTTTAGATTTAAAACCAGAGTCTGTTTACGTAAGCAAAGAGGCAAACCAGCAGCAGGCTGCCGTTGGAGGATAGGCCCAGCCATGAAGTATTGATACATGATGAACGTATACCTCCTGAGGCAGCCTGGCTTCCGGTGTTCTTCCAACCCCTGCGTGTTTTCTTTGGATTCGCGTAGTTGTTTTGTCGCTACGTAAGGAAAAGGAGCATTAAGCCGCTTCCCTGTACTTTTCCTCTCCCACTGTTTCCCCGTTGCTCTACGGCTTCTAATGTGTCACGTTGTTCTTCCTGCCAAACGGGAACATTCTTCGCATCAGTTGCTTGTTTCCTCATGTTTCTCGAAGGGGAAACACAGAAGTGGAAATTCAAACTCAAACACATTAGCCCTGGAGAGAATGGTTTCACCCTTTTTTCATCAGAAATACTTCCGAATAACAGTGAGAAAGCACATTCGGCTGTTTGCTGCAGTATATGTGAGAAAATGCAGCAAGGCCCCAGTGGGACTTCTCATAACCACTGGCAAACAAGACGAGAGCTCCAATCACTGAGCTGTGGATCCATGCGCGAATGTGTTGCTTTTATACTGACAAGAAAATGGTGGCCTCGAGTAGAACAAACTCCATGACCCGAGGTTTGTGATGCAATCAGAGTTTTGTGGTTTAAACGTCTGTTTGAATCCTCCTTGCTTGATCACTTGTTTCTTATAACACTCCGTCAGCTTCCCAATATCTCGTTATGTGACTGCAATCAAAATTTGCTTAAACTCCTTTCAGAGGAAAAGCTTTGAAGTTTCCATATATGAAAGACATGATGCAGGATTGATACAATTTACTGCCGTTGATTTCAACTCGTATCACAGATTGTCTACATAACTTGGTGAGTTACTCCTTTTCTAACGGCATTCTGCGATCTCCTGAGTGAAGAGATTTCATGCTTTATGGTCTTGATGCATGAAATTTCGGGCGCCAGACATGAAACAGTTAAAATCGACCATGATCAAAAGGTTGGAATTCGAGGCAAAGTAGATATCTGAGAGAGTTTTTTTTAAAAAAGGAAATAAAATCTTGGTGTGGTTCGCTGGCTGGGTTGGCATTTATTGACCATCTCTAATTGTTCTTGAGTGGGCTGTAGGACATTGCAACGACAGACTGAGCGGAGACAGTTTAAACATTTGAATAAAATGACGAAAATTTTGATAAGTAGCAGAGCAGTGATCGGTGAAGAACCCCTGTTGCGAATACTCCGACGTGCAGCAGAGTTGTTCAAAAACCTCAGGATTGAAACATTGGGTGAACAACCGACAACCCCTTCCCTTCCACCGTGTGAGAGCCCATGTGGAAAGATAAAGCTGCGATGGCAGCAGCACATGGTTGGGAAAATGGGCGGTGGTAAAAACTTCTTTCAAATAAGTTACAATAAAACACTGAACAAAGATCAAGTACACGCATGAATAGAGGCAGAGGAAGTTTGACCAGAATAGAGAGGGAATGTGACAGGACGGATGGAAGTGCATTACGATAATTTAGTCGAAAGGGATGGAAAATAGTTTGAGCTGCAGATGAGCAGAGATATCGAAGAGCCGTATGATGTTAATGGGGTGAAGTATGTCTCCATAGTCATGACGTAACTGGTTCAGACTCTGACAATTATCAAGGGGAAGATTGAGTCAGTGGTGAGGCAATTTCTCCACCAATGTGGCCAATTCTGCGTTCCAGCGCATCTCGTCCACTTCCAGCAACTCCGCACTCAAGACCCACCCCTCCATCTATGAAAAAGACAGAATCCCCCGGTCATCACCTTCCACCCCACCAAATACCGTTGACATCATATCATCCTCCGCCATTTCCCAATTTTCAAACGGACGCAATCAGCAGAGATGTATTTCCCACCCCGCCGCTTTCTGTGAAGATCATTCCCTCCGTGACTCCCTTGTCAGGTCCACGTCACCCACCAAACCACCCTCCCCTCGAAGCAACTTCCCATTCCATCACAAGAATTGCAAATTCCACCCACACCTCCGCCTTCAACTCTGTCCAAAGACTCAAAGGATTCATCCACATCCATCAGTGTTTATCCTGCATTTCCACACATGACATTTACTCTATCCGTTGCTCCCAATGCAGTCTCCCCTACATTTGGGAGACAGAGTGCCTTATTGCAGAGCGCTTCGGAGAACATCTCTGGGGCACCCACACCAAATTACATCTCTGCCCTGTGGCCGAACACTTCAACTCTCCCACCCACTCAGATAAGTACATGCAGGTCCTGGGCATCCACCATCGCTCCACATTTACCACCCGACTCCAGGAGGAAGAAGGCCTCATCTTTCACATAGGAACCCTCCAACCACACGGCACCAATGTGGGCTTCAATATATTTCTCATTTTCCTCCTCCCATCTTATCCCAGTTCTAATGTTCTAAGTTGGCAACGATCTCATGATCTTTCCTATCTGTCCAGCTTCCTTATCGACGATCTGCTCCACACTGATCTCCGACCGATCACCATTACCACCACTTCAACCCGCCTATCACACTCTTAGCTACCAGACCTCCTCCTATTTTTCTCTCTACCGCCTTGGCTCACGAGCCTCATTTCAAATGATGGCCTCTTGCTTAAAACGTCGATTCCCCTGCTCCTCGGATGCTGGCTGTCCTGCTGTGCTTTACCAAGGCCACACTCTCTACTCAGTGGCGAGACAGTGGATTTGTGTTGGGGATTGAAGACAGAGGCCTCACCTTCGATCATTCAGTTAGAGGAAATGTCTGCTCCAACGGACAGGATGTCAGACAACTCCGGACAGTGTTTGACCTCGAGTGAACAGGGCGTTGATGGTGTTCACATCCACCTGCTGACCTGCTCCTTCACAGTAGTGGAGTGTGGGTTTATGAAAGATTCTGGCAGAATTCCAGTCAAATTGTTGGTGTCTAAACCCCTGAACTTCAATACCTATTTTCAGGCACAATCCAGAGCCTGTGAGAGACTCTTTCTCATTCTCTTGATTTTTAAAAATAGACAACATCAATTTCGGAGCATATTAGAAGGGGAAGCTTTAAAGAAAGAACTATCACTCCACCATGATCTGGTCAAATCACGCATTTTATCCCAAATAGAACTTGATCAGAGGTAGAACATGGAATGAAAAGGCTCCGGTTACAGTAGGAAAGAATCGTTCACTTGTTGTGTGTGTGGACAAGGCTTCTGCTATCGTCAGAGCTCACAAACTACAACTGCGGTCATATTTAGGTGAGACTGTAGACATGTGAGGATTCATTTCTCCATCTGAGCTTGAACCCCATGAAAGCAATTATATCAGGAACCAGCTCTCTGTGTGTGAAGGCATACACTCATTCTCTGACCTGCTGCGACCCCTGCTCGATCACAATGAGGAGAAATCATCTCAATGTCTGGATTGCGTAAAATGGTTTAAAACGTCCGTTGATTGGATTATCCAACACAATGCTCATACTACTGATAAACCCTTTACCTGTCCAGACTTTGGAAAATATTATCAGACCTCTGTGCAGTTAATGCATGGGAAATGTGCTCACACGATGAAAGTCCTTTAAAACGGACTCACCCGAAGGACAGACATCTTCAATTCCACAACTGTAGAACGTGCTGCAAATATCCGAACGACGTGAAGTCCCATCAACATTATTAACAGGTCTTTTCCACGCCCAGAGTGGAAGTGCTGCAAATGTTCCTGGGCCTGGCATGACATCAACGTGTTCACAAAGAAGAGACCTTTTAAACGCTCAAACCGTGGAAATCACTATACAAGATCCTTGGGATCGTTTTATCATGAACGTCTTCAAATTGAGGAGAGACCTATCAAATATCTAATGTGTGGGATGTGCTCCCAGTCTCTGCAGGACTGAACATCCATCGACATTTTCACAAGATGAGAGACATTTCAACGGTTGTCATTGTGGGACGACGTTCAGGCGATTATCTCAACTCGCAGTACACCAGCGAGTTTGCACTGGGCAGAACATATTTACCTGCTTCATTTGAGAAAAGCTGTTAGCTCACTCATCGACCCTGCTGAGTGAGCAGAGAGATCCACTGGGGGAAGCAATTCACTCTCTCATCGAGCCTGTTGAGACAGCGCAAGTTCATATATCTCAACTGCGAATGGACTTCGTTGTTCGTGACATTCAGGACTGAAAGCAAAGTTTTAGTATTTTAGATAAATGTCAAACACATCAATTTTGGATTTAATAACACATGGGAGGTCAACGTAAGGATGGGATTACGTAGTACTTGAAGCATCAGAATAGGTTCTCAAGGATAAATGTATTAGAATTTTATGAGGCGATAATGAGCAAGTGAGAAAACGTCTATTCTGTGAATGTGATCAGCTTGAATTTCCAGCAGGCATTTGTCAAGGTGCAGTATCGGAAGCTGCGAAATAAGAGTCTCTGGTATTAGGGGCAAAGTACTGGCATGGCTTGAGTTTTGGTTGACAGGCGGAAGGCAGACAGTTGGGTGAAGGGGACTTTTTCCAGAATTGCTGGTCCATTTGCAGAATACACAATAACAGGTGGAAGGACAGATCGTATTGAGCAGGCGGACAGGCTGCAGAATGACGTGGACCGGTTGAGTGCTTGGAGAAAAAATGTTGCAGATAAAATACTATATGAAAAAGAGTGAGGTCATAAAGTGATGGAATGATTAGAGGCCTCGAGCATTTTGTGACGGGGAAAGGCTTCAGAGATCTATAGTTTAAAGGCACTTCAGAGATTTAGTTAAGTTTTCTCTTATGTTTAACATGCAGGTTTTGTTGGCTGTTAGGAGGGTAAATGCAATGTCAGCATTCATTCATGCGAGTTAATAACCAACCACAGAGGTTTGCAACAGACACGATAAGAGGCTCTCATAAGATGTATTTGGCTAATCGGGAGTAGCTTTTCGTCCCATGTCGAAGGGAAGATATATTATGAGTGGTGGATAGAAGGTTTACAGTGGCTGACTCAGTGGTGAGCACTGCTGTCTTCTAGCCTCAGCGACACTGGTTCAAGTTCATCTTTGGGCGACTGTCTGCACATGCACATTCTTTCCGTGTCTGCCTGGGTTTCCTCAACATAGGAAAGATATGACTCATTTGGCTATGGGAAATGCAGAGTTACAGGAATCGGGTAGAGGTGTGAGTTTGAGTAAAATGATCTTCGCATGTTTCATGTGTTCTTTTTCGGCTGAATTGCCTGTTCCCACATTGTCGAGATTCTATTAGAACAACCTTGATCTCAGGGATGAAGGACTTGTCGTCTCAGAACTTGGTTGAGGAAGGGATGAATGGAGAAAACTGAAAACCATAGACCTGTGAGGCTGGCTAAGCTCGTGGCAAAGTTTTTGGAAGCAATTCTGAATGATAGGATTTGTAAGCATTTTGAGAGACGAGTAATGAATAGGGATAATCCGTATGGTTTTGTGCGATGTAATTTGTGTCTCACAAACATGGTTGGTTGTTTTGAGGATGTAACCAATAATATTGATGAGGACTGAGTTGTCGGCATTGTTCAGTTGGACTTTAAAACATCCTTTTAAAAGGTTCCACATGGTCGATTAATTTTTAAAGTTAGATCACATCGAATTCAAGGTGAGCTTTCAGATAAGATATAAAATTAATTTAGTGGTAGTTGGATGGAAACGGTGGTGGAGGGTCGTTCTCAGACTGGAAGACTTTGACCAGCTGCGTTACACAGGGATAAATGCTGAGCCCACTTCCGTTTTACATTCATACAAATGATTTAGATTAAAATACAGAACGGCATGGTCAGTGAGTTTTCAGATGACATCAGGGTTGGTAGTAAAGTGGACAGTACAAAAGGTCATGTCAGATTTTTAAAAAAGGGTTTCTCGTCAGATCATTTTGTCTCTGTCTTCGAAATTTAAAAGCATGGGAGAAAAGGATCATTCGTCCACCGTGCAGCGCAAGTCATCAGACGGCCATATATTCTCGTCCCTGTTTGTAGCATTTGGCCCAGAGCGGACGTGTTTTGATGTATCCAGGGCAAGTGTGAATGATATTCTTTCTGTGATCTTAAATGACACAACAATGGAACTGAAAATTGACATGGTCATACTGCGTTGTAACCCCGGTGAGGAACTTATTCTCCTGTTCACTCGCACAGGCAGACACACCCGACAGAGACTGAACCCTCAGCATTATGTGTTTCAAGTCTGCAAGTTTCTCTAGAAAAGAAAGCTTCACGTGCAGCACTAGCCAATTCCACAGAAGTTGTGAACCGTTGCTGTGAGCTGGGGTATGAAATGGAAACTGAGCTGAAATAGTCCAAAGCATTGTTCGTGTGTAACTTTAAATTTCCAAATTCTCACCCAAACAGTCCCTGCGACTCCTGGGATCTGACAGGATACCGTTCAGCAGACATTTACCACTAAAAACAACCGACACACGCAAATTCGAAGCATTTTCAAGTCTCGTCTCTTCCTGTTTTTGTCCAGGCCACACTTCCAACTTCCTCTGAACATCCAACTCCGTGCTCAATGAGCTGCTTGATACAAACAGGGACAGATAATGCAGGCAATCATTATCTCGAAAGCAGAACCAGGAAACGTAAGACACAAGGGCTTGCACACTGCTGGAAAATGTGACACAACGATGTTATCTTCTTGATTATCCTGTGGACTGATTCCAGGAATGTGCACCATGCCAGTTATTACCAAGGGAAATTTCCCAATGGATGCCGTGACTGACAGACAAATCAGGAGAGAGTTGTTCAAACCCTTCAACGCTCCGGGAAATTTTGAAAACAATTTCCTGTTTCTTCACAAACTGAGGTCCCCACGAATGGTCATGGTGATCACTAGCACAGAAAATGTGATTTGACTCACCAGGACAGCTCCAGTTCCACGTAATCTCCTAACTGTTCTTTTCTCGTTTTGCAGCACTTGGCGCAGATGCCCAAATGAAGTCAGTAATGGAAGTGTACAATTAAATGGGTCTCACTTCTTCTGAAAGATTCTGTTTGTTCAACCTTGAAAAGCGATGGTTCCAGATTCCCAACATTCCTAATCTGGGTTATGTGCGTTATTACCGATTCAGTGTTTCGAATCTCAAACATGAAAGCAAAGAACACACTCTCTTCCAGTTTAGTCGCGGCTGTCAATTACAGTCAGCAAGATGTGAAACTGCACGAGAAAACCGTATTGTATTAAAACTCATCACCTTACCCACTTGGCAGCAACTGCAGAAGCACACGACTGAAATGGTTTGCCAGTTCTCTCTCCCTGTAGAGCTGAGGGTCAGTGAACCATTGTTAGGTTTGTTTCCATTCAATCAGTACAGCTTCGACAGTGTTAAATGTCGGGTAATCTATGGTCTGTGCGATCCATCCCGATAGTTGGAATGAATATTAAGTTAAAATCAAAAGCAGATCTATCAGAGAAACCAAACACGTCCGGCAGCATCTGCGGAATGAGAAACTGAGACAACGATTCAGAACTTCTTCAGAGGTTTGTTAGATCTCTGTTTTCTCCCACAGTTACTGCAAACCGGCTGAGTTTCTGCAGCAGTCTCTGCTTTTGTATCTGATTCAGGGCATCCACAGCACCTTGGTAGCCACAAAAACAATACAGAAACGCTTTTATGGTTCCTCACTGGGTAAGGTGTCCGTTTGGGGAACATATCCCTGACCACATTAAAAACACAAAACTACTGCAGCAAAGGAAGCAGATGGAGTAAGTACAGCGACCATTCCATCCATGAGTGGGTGCAACCGAACACCCTCTCGATTAACTGCCGAACGCGCTAACCCATGGCACCACAGAGACTGGGGAATAAGCTTCTTGTAGCATCTCATAAAGCAGGCGGGTAGTGGATCCAAGCTTTTGCATGGCCTTCCCAGAATGACAATTGCCATCTATCGGTTTTGCTTTTCCATTCTAAAGTCTGGAACATTAATTTTGGAAACTAGAGAACAGTCTGATCCCACACTCTGAAGGCACGTCCATGTCACTGGGAACCAGCTGTCCGACAACTGGGACCGTCTTCCTTCGAAAATTTCAGTGCCTTTTCTGTTCCCATATTTTCTCATTGTCCCGGAGCTGAGATGACTTTTGAATTTCTGATGTGCAAACACGGGAGTCCATTCAATGTTTCAGATTAGTTCTTATCCAGAAAATACCAGAGTCAATGTATCGGCCTCTTAAAGCATAGGAAGGTGTCGGGACTGTCTCTGCTCAGTCGGACAGTTCACCCTTCATTCTCCTCTGAATCCGCTACCCAAGGAATGTCTAAAGATTCACAAAGCTGGAAATGGAATTTCTGTTTGCCTCTTGATGATTTTTCCACATTCCACTTCGCAACATTTTCCCAGCATCGTTTTCACAATCCCCTGCTTTGCACCAGGTCAAGAGATGAGGAAATCGTCTTTTGTGGAGAAATTGCCGTATCTGCGAACGGTCTCTTTGAAGCAAGTAAAATTAATGGGATATATCCTGAGGAAGTTTAAAACGATGTTGGAGGGAACAATGGGGATGGGAGAGTTAATGATCAGGAGGAACATTTGCCTCTGACCAGTTCAACTCCCCAGATGACTGGGATTGAGGACATTTAATTGAAAACAGCATTTGTGTCGAATAAACTTTGCGAATTCTAAACAAACTACACAGGTCTGGCATTATCTGTGATTGGAGGAACAGAGCGAACGTTTTGAGTCAGGTCCGTTTCCGGTTCACAACCCAAGTTTCCTGCATGTCAACAAATGAGCAGACCTGACAAAATGTCGGGTTATTGAGTGTTTCCTGTAGTTTGAGGGATTATGTATCCACCGGAAAGTCATTTAAAATCAACAGTGAAGGAATCGTAGTTGTGATTGAAACCTGAGAGGGGAACCACTAATAGATATCTAATACACCGCCTTCCCCACTCAGCCACAACTATTATCCTGAGATGCTGCCTAATATTTAAATTGGTGCTTCCAAGAGAAAACGTGAGTACTCTAGTCGGTTTGTTCTGTCTGTGCAATGACTCCAAAATTTGGGGTCCCCCTGTAAGTGATTAGAATGGAGGAGGCTGATAGGAAATTGGATTGAATGACACATATTGATGAGAGATAGAGTGCTTGGGAAGATGCATTTTTATGAGCAGAGAGATGAGTAATAATGCAATGGATCGAGAAATGAATATGTCATAGTATTTTAAAGCGCCTTAATATCCCTATCTGTGTCCCAGGCACTGAAGAAAATTTGAAGCAGATGTGTCGTTTTCAAATTTAATGTACCAATCCGGGCAGTTTGTTCAACCAGAAGTTAAAAAGAAACTGCTACAAATACTTAGAACTGACACAGGAGACGCAAGTGAGTTTATGCCTTACATTTAGCGTTTGTTCTGCTCTGATTGCTATCCGGGATAGTATAGGACTGGAGGTCCTAAAAAAGGAGAAGCGTTTACCCAATTAAGACACAGATGAGGAGCCAGTTGTCACATTCTGAGGTGAGCAAATGCGTGTACTTACTTTCAACAGAGAGGTCTGTCAATATTGGGTATATTTACGGCTTCAATTATTTATATCTCTGTTAATAGCATGGAGCAAGTGGCATTGTGAAATGTGTGCAAGTTTGCTGACGATAGACAATAATGGGAGACCATGTTGTGGTGAGGACGTGGGTATCTGCAAAGGCATATAAATAGTTTGAGAGAGTGGGCGAAAAACTTTGCAGATGAAGTTTCATGTTGAGAGAGTCAGGTTGGAAGAGTCAAAAGGCAGAGCACTATTAAAATAGAGGGAAAATAGTAAAAAAAACTTGAAGCACAGAGGAATCTAGGAGTTCTTGTGCCTGACGCAAACAAAGTTTTGTGTAATTTTTTTTGGACAAAACCGTATGACCTCGTTTCCGAAAGGTTGCAATGAATGACGTTTTCCCGAAAATAAACTATAAATAGAAACTATAAAACGAAGACCAAGAAAAGACTTGTGCCTGTATTGGCCAAGGTTGATGTGTATGGTTCTGTAAAATTTGTTTACAATGGAGTCGGGAGTTGGAATTGTGGGAGCTGGGGAGTGGAAGTAAGGAGATCCATGATTACTGCCATCCTTTATCTGTCTTCTTCAATTTTTGGACGTTTTATTTCGCTTTGTGGTTCCTGTGAATGAACTTGTAAACTACACGCTCTGGTGACTTATATCCCTCACTGTTTCTCGTCACTTCACGAAAGAATTCAATGATCTTAACTCCTGCATCTAGGTAACGTCTAAATATTGTACAAATGTCATTAAAACCTTGACGTTTCCCACAACTTTCTGGCTGTTTACAATATCAATTTAGCCAACAAAGTGTTACTAATGCACACATGAAGAGCAACGCAAAACAGCAGCAATCGATACTGGGTTACAAACGCAGATGACTGCAGCTACATCTCAGAGTACTGACAACTGTACGGTCACAGAAGCACATATCAAAACGCTAGGAAACTCCATATAAGTACACTGCCAGAGGCCGTGCTAGGCATAGTACCTGAAACACAACAGAAATGCTCTTTACTGCGAGGGACCTGGTTGTGTTTCTCAATCAGCAATCAAATGTTACACTGGTGACATCAACAGTTCCCTCAAACAAAGAACTAACCACTGCTGAAGACGGAAGTGCAAGTGAGGACTACATGTGCTGGAGATCAGAGTCGAGAGTGTGGTACTGGAAAGAATAGCTGTTCAAGCAGCATCCGAAGAGCAGGAAAGTCGACGTTTTGGGCATAAGCCTGATGAAGTATTCATACCCAAAACGTCGATTCTCCCGCTTCTTGGTTGCTGCTTTACATGCTGTCCTTTTCCAGCAACAAACTCTCCACTGCGAAAGACTGCCGTATATCCAAGTTCCCAGGGACGGAATCAGAGAGTCTGAGTGCCCTGAGTACACCTATTGGAGACACCTTGCAGTGGCGTTTGGGGGCAAGTTGTTCTTCATGAATGTGGGTCTCGATTTGCCTTCCTCTTGGTCCTTTACAATGTTTACTACACTCGTTGCGTGGAGTATTGTTTGTCCACATGTGTCCAGCACATGCTGGGTATTGGTCATTTGTTCTGGTGAGTTGGTGGCTGAATCTGGCTTCCGATTTATGTTCTCTCATAAATCCGAATGGTCAGAGAAGTGTGGCTGTCAGTTCTGAGATATTCTCTTCATATATAAGGTAGAGTGCTTAGTATATCGGGTCATAACATGTCCTCTGAACGTTGTTTCTCTGGAAGGATTCTGCAGGAATATCTATTGTTTTCAAAGCCTTTCTGGAGTCGCCAGTGAAAACAAAGGCTAGCTGCCCCTCGTCGCAATACACACAGTCGACTGGAAAAACAAGTTGGACTGGGACAACACATAAATAATAGGAGAAGCCAAATAGAGGGCGGCAAGAGAATTTCTAGAAGGACAACACTCATCCATGAACTCCATCAACAAGCACGTTGAGCTAAACCCAAAATACTAGGACCTGCAACGAAATAACAGAACCAACAAACGAAAGCAGTGCAAACGAACTCAAATCAATTCCAAATGCCACAGGACAGTCACGCTTCACAGGAGTCTCAGCACCCCTGAAAATGTCGCTGAGAAAGGAGAGGAAACGGCTGCAAACCAACTTCCCAAAACCGCCAGATTTACCCACAACTGCACCCTACACTAGAATTACATACCTTTACACAAACCTTGAAACCCCAAAACAGTCCGGGCCGTGGCAGCCAGGAAATGAACTCTGGACACCCACGTGACAGGTGAGGATAGTAAATATCACACGACAGAGGAGGTCAGAGCTAGCCAAGCTCCCAGCTCCTTGTTCGGAACCTTGTTAAAAATAACTGGTTGACTCTCATCATCCCATTTCCCATCCTTTGGCCTTGTGTGCCGACAACATTACAAATTCACAAGTGAACACCTCAGAAGGTTATTAGGGTTTCTGCCGCTCTGACGCCTGGAGACAGTGAGTTTCAGATTCCAAACACTCGCTGTCTGATTAAGTTTTATATACAACTACTCAAACGTTCTTGCAGCTTACCTTAAATCTCTGGTTCACTGGTGATTGACACCTCCATCATACGGAAACGTTTCGCTCAATGTGCCCAATCCATACCCCTCATCATTTTCTACATTTCAATTATGTCTCCTGTCAATATCCCCTGCTCTCAGGAAAATAACTCCAGTCTGTCGAAACACTTCAATAGCTGTGCTTCTTCAATCCAGACAAATCACTTCTGCACTGTTTTGATAGCTGTCATATCGCTTCTATCATGTGAATTGCAGAATTGTAATCAATACCCTAGCGACAACTGAATGATGACATAAAACAAATGTGCAGAAACCACCGAAATTGGTCTTTTCCAATAAAGTCTCTTCACCTCGATTCGGTTCAGAGCCTTTTTCGTGACTGTGATGTTCCAATACTCTCTGGTTCATTCAAATAAATCACTATACGTGAGGATTGATCTTGCAACCACCTTACTGAGTGCAGTAACTGTTTTTTAGGTCCTGATGGTGATATTGGGGCACATTCACCGAGCAACAGTGACTTAATGGTGTCAACGTGAAAGTGAGTGTTAGACGGTGGAATGCATCAGTGACATGGTAGGACTGACAGAAAGGGGGATAACGTTTGTGAAAGAGAGCGAAGTCTCCAATATTTGGTGAATTGGAATCCTGGTATATGAATTGCAATAACGTCAGAGAGTAGACTGATGGAATAAAATCATCATCTTGGAGATCATTTTCCCGTTAAAAATGGATTGATTCATTTCAGTGTTTGTTTCACACAGGCCACGTCGCATAACATGGAACAAATGTGCCATGCTATTACTCGGAAATGAGCGGACTTTGCTGCAGTCACAACGCAGAGGACGAACCACCATATGACCATGTGAAAAAAAAACACGATATAAAAAGCAAAAAACGCAATGGCAGAGGTAGGTGAGGAACAGCACCGCATGAACAACAGGAAATCTTTTCACATACTGGACTGAGGTGTGGATACTGAGATTGAGTTGAAACCTTTTCTTCGATATCCCCAGAGACTGTGGATATTCGATCATTGAGAATGTTGAAGACTGAATCCGATAGGTTCCGACAAAAGACGAAATGTACAGGAGATAATTCACGGTATTGTCGAAATGTAGTTTTCAATAACACCGAAGTTTCACATCGTTATTTTATCAGTTCCACGATACAAGAGAGTAAATATTGTTCACACTCACACCACATCGGTTGCCAGGTCTGGAATCAGAGAAAGTGAGTGGCGCAGAGGCCATGATCTAATCGGAAATGGGGAGTGGAGTGAATGCTTGTTTCTACTCTGTTGTCCGGTGATGACATCCATGAGACCGCAGTACTTCTATGAAAGCATAGGGCCGATGAAATGCTGAGGCTGGAAGCTCCAACTTCAGCTGGAGCAACTGCTGTTCACATGGAGAAGGGAGCATTGGGACATCGGGCTGGGAGGTCTAATATCACCTGGAGATGCTTGAATTGACATGGCACAGGGAGCACTGGGTTGGGGGTAAGATCCTGAACTATTTTAATCAGAATTGAAATAGTTCCTGGCAGCACACATGATTGTGGATTGAGAGGGGATCTGCCTCAGGGAATTGTCTCAATTGTAAATAAACATTTTACAAAGATTGAGCACGTGTACAGTGAGAAAAATGATTTAATGATGTCGCTCTCTGACATTTCTTGTAGGTCTGACTCAACAGTCGGTCCTTTTTGGAAGGGTTTTTAAAATCTTTTTTTTTCGGACTATTCAATTTCCTGCAAGCTTGTTCAGGTCATTAATGTAATCTAAAAATCCGATCATTAAAGGAGATATATGATGTTGTGATTCGGCTTGAGTTTCCCTCGAATAATGGAGGAACAACAGGAGAGACGAGGTGAAATTTATCAGATCGGCCATAATCAAATTCAATATCTGGGCAGACAGAGGGTGAAAGGAAGCTTCATGTGGACAAATGTGTTTTCTTTGCCAATGAAACTGACCACGTTACAAAGTGGTGACGGCATCTGTGACAGGATTCCTTTCAAAGCCTCGGTTCAATTAATTACCCCAAGAATATTAGTGTCAATGTGTCGGATTCTGAAAGAAGGGGAAGAGGCCTGGTTAGTCCCTTCTCTGTCGGCCATTTCAGCATTTGTTCTCCATCAGTTCCGTTTCCAAAGGAGTTTCTGAGGATTTTGAAACTTGAGATTGGGTATTTGTTTCGTTTCCTTGCCATTCCCTGGAGCTGCAGCAATTGAGCAGCTGGGTTTGGTAAATACAAAGTAGTCAGAATAAACTATTTCAGATTCCACTTCTGTGGTGACCATGGAAACTCAGGGGATTTATGGAAGGGATTCTTGCACTTGCATATCGGGAATTAAATCCACATCTTATCCTCACAGCAACTCGTCATCAGTTTGTTAAAGCCGAAAGGCCTTGCTGTCGAGCCAAACAGGATTCCAACCTACAAACTCCTGACCCGTAGACAGTTGCATTACCCATTGCGCCACTGGCCAGGACATTACGGCATGTATCCAGGCGGCAAAGCAGTGTTGTTAACACGAATATGAACAACAACGTTCATGTTCACAAGTTGAATATCCATCAAAGATAATCACCGTCACTGCTTCACATCAATGGCCCCCATTTTTTGAAGCAACAGACGCAAAGGAAATACGTCTGCCCTCATGAAGCTGACATTCACCAGATATCATAAATTTCAACTCTAGTTCCCTGCTTTTCGTCCATAAATCGAGGTAAACTCGAGTGTAATCACATTGGATGTTCCCGTTAATTTTCAGAGCTATAGATTACTTTACGATCTGTGGGACTTCACAGGAAATTCAATAATATGAAACAAGCTAAAACTCGCTTCTGTAAATTTAACTCAGTGCAGAGTCAGCCATATGAGAAAGGTCACAGAGGGTTAAAAATGCCCCTGTTTCTCTCTGCACAGATTTGGTTCCCTCCAAACTGGAAACAAGCCATTTGGACAATAAAGTGCACACTGACTGTTGAAAGAGGAACCCACAAGATTCACTCCCCTCTGAGTAATGCACCTAACAGTATCGGCAATTTAACATGGTCATTGCAACTGACCATTTTATATCGTGAGAGGAAACCAGAGAACCCGGAGGAAACCCGCAAATATTCAAGGAGCATGTTCAAACTCCACAGAGACAGTCGCCCAGTGCTGGAATCGAATCCTATCAATGGCGCTTTGAGAGTGCAGAGATAACCACTGAACTCCTCCACGAGTAGAACATTTGCAGGATTTCTCTTTATAACTGAGACATTTACCTTTGGAAGCATATCCCCTCAGTCCTCAAATATGTGTCCTGCTAAAAACTATTTCAATTCAGATTAAAATGGCTGAGCGTCCTTCCCCTCAGCCAGATGTCCCAATTCCTCCTGTTTCATGTCAATAGAAATTGTTTCAGGTGTGTTTGAATATCCAAGCATGATGTCCAAATGTTCCCTGCTCCATGCCAATAAGAACTGCACTTGGTGAGGTTGGAACTTACAGCCTGACGTCCCAGTGCTTCCTTCTCAATATCAATAAAAATTGCAGCAAGTGAGGTTGGAGCTCCCGGCCTGATGTTCCAATAATTCCTGCTGCTCCATGTCAAAAATTTGGTCCAGGTGCGGTTCAATCCCCCAGCCTAATGTCACAATTCTCCCTGCTCTACAGCAATTCAATGTGCTCCACGTGAGGTTGGAGATTCCAGTCTCAGCATTTCATGCACCTCTGTACCGTCAGAGAAGGACCTGGCCCTCATCGATCACATCACCGGTGGTCTTTTCCATCCCCATTTCAAGCTGGATCTTCGGGATGCAACACTCACGACAGCCTCACAAACCCACTCGCCTATTTATCTGGATGCAGGTGTGCTCACTGAGCTGAAATGTTCATTTCCTGACGTGTCTTCAACCTACGAGGTAAATTCTTCATTGGGCCTTCCAGCGAAGGGCTGTTGCTGATTCCTGCTTTGTATTTATATTTTTCTTTGTTCGAGGTGAAAAAATAGTGATTTTTTTTCGTTCTTTGCTCTCTTTCTCTCTATCTCTCTCTCTCTCTCTCTCTCTCTCTCTGTCTCTCTCCTGAGTCGTTTAACTCCTCTCGTTGATGACTGAATCAAAGAAGTGTTTCACCGGAGCTACATGTGCCTCCGTTTCCTATTCCTCCCTGTTTAGACGTTGCTGACATGAAGGAAATAAAATGGATACGAAGTCAGTTGTAAAGAAATCTAGAATTTCCTCATTTTCTGTTCCAACATGGCGTAGATTTCAGAGCGAAGATATAAGAGTGTGAGTCAAGCAGTTCATCTCAGGAAGTAGATCTGTTCATTCCTGTTGCTGACCGAATAAAACGGCAAATGTGCCCTGTGTTGAAAAACTCGAAAATGTGAATTTGTGCAAATCATGATTAAGGATTTCTGGTTTTGGTTCACAAAGGTTGAGAATCGGCAGACAACGTCCAAATCAGGCATTTCTTACTCTAGATTTGAATTCAGTTGATAGAGACCATACATCGGTATCCAGTGTTTGCTGTGACGTCAGCAATTGAGCGTTCCCCTTCACACTGAACTAGGCCACCTTCGCATGTAAAGTAAATGCAGTATGACTGGTACAGAAAGGATCAATGCCCGTTAATTGGCCTTACACAGCCATCGGAGGTGTATAATTCGACTTATATTTAGGAACAAGGAGGGCAGAAATTTAGAAGAGAAAGTGGTGCTGGAAAAGCACAGCAAATCGGAGCAGCAGGAGAATTGACGATTCTGGCTTAAGCCCTTCATCATCGCCAATACTCTTTCCACGGGGAGAAGGCAACATAACAAAGTTTCACACAGTAATTAATCCGGAATAATTACATTCCTTTTCACCAAGGCAACAGATATGGACGAGCAAATTCAAACACAGTTTTGCTAATGTGAACATCAAACACTGATACTCTGCTCACGTCAATCCAAAAGGCTACCACCTGTAACAATGGAACAAGAATGATGCTGCCTCGTTTTGAACCGGGGATGTCCCGTGTCTTATGTGAATTTCGGTTGGGAAAATTTCCTCTGGAGCACCGAGTCGACAGGAAGCATGTAACCTCCCACTTAAACCGGATAGCCACAAGTACTGCAGACATCAGCGCATATTCAGGACCGCTGCAGATACAAATTTGAAAAAAGAGGTTCATGCAGCAATTAGTTGGAATTGTATTTCTTTTCGCCATTAAAGTAGTGTTGGGCGACTAAATTCAAAACGAGGTTTGCTGAAGAGACTGCAATCAATCCCCATCCATCACAATCTGGAAGTCTGTCGCCCATAAGGAAGGAACAGCAATGTTTCTGCCTGTCTCTGAACACGGCCACTTTCGCAGAAGCTGATACTTCTTCTCGACTCAAAGCATCAGGGCTCGCCGACTGCTCCCTTATATATACCTACCGTCCGTGGTGGAAAATTCCGCGAGTATTCAGAACAAGGAAGAATAGATATCGAATCAAATCGTAGATAACAATTAATTGGACTTGTATTCGCTTTCACCACAGCGGAGGAATGGGCTGTGACATTCAATGGAAAGTTTACTTGCAAGATCAGCAAGCAATAAGATCCACCCATGTTCAGAAACAAGCCTATCATTTTTTTTTTGTGCTCGACAACTGGAAACAGGGATATTTCAGTTTGGAGGAGAACGTGATAACCGCTCCCCCACAGAAACACAGCAGGGCCAGTGACCCGATTTAACTGCCCCCGCCCCCACCCCACCCCCACCACAATCCAAGCGGTAATTGCTTTTCTCACGAGTGATCATGTTTGCTGCGCTGGCATCATACCAAACTCGGTCACACACAGAGACATTGCAACAAGCTGCCAATACATATGGAGGGGGCCGGGTTCAGACCCACGTTGGAAACCACACTGGATCCTAAAAGCAGGTAGAGTAAGCATTGCAGGGAGAATGCTGTAGATAGGTGTTGAGACTCACATCTGCCATCATCACATGGTTGAACAGATGACTTGGACTGAAAGGCCTATGCGGCCTCCTCTACCTTCTGGTCTCTGGCTATCAGGTGCGTAAGGAGACAGAAACAGTTATTTATTCAGTTCCAGGACCTCCTGTCAGAGCTGCTAAACATGTTGAGATGGGATATGTCAGTAACAAATCTTGAGACTGTCAAAATGGCCAAGAGTAAATAATAAAAGAGAAGCTAAGGATAAAGTTGGAAGTCAGGAGATATTCAATAGAAATGGAGGGGGCAGAAAGGCAGAGGGAGTTGGACATGAAAAAAGCTGCAGACAGACCTGCTAATATTTTAGGCCACATTCTATGTTTGTCACAGAAACAGAAAATGGGATAGTTATCCTCGACCAATCATCTCTCCGTGCTCTTGGAATGTTTGAATGACTCGCTCCCACAGATCACTTTCGTCCAGCACTGAATACTCACAACACTGCTCAACCCCACTCCCATACCATTTACCAAGAATAAGCTGTTTGTTGCGTCAACCCGCATAGGCACACAAGAAGATCATTTTCCATGTGAGTTGTGAAACATTCAGTCTTGGCAACTTGCAGTGAATTGAAGAGACTTTTCCCTCAGCAACGGACGTGTCAACGAAGGAATGAGGGTGCCCACAGTGAAAGTTGAATGAAAGCTGGGATCCAGTACGAAAATGAAAGCACCAGAGATCAACAGTCGCAAACATTCAAATTAAAACCGCCAAAACACGCGTAGCCCTTTCGTATACAAGTGCGGACAGTACTGGAGTTGTGATATCGACAGCAGTGAGGTTTAAACCCACAGCTCGATAGAGGCTCGTGCTTAGATCCAGCGCAACAGACAGTTGGGCCACGCTACCACACCAAAGAAGCCCACCAAATCTGTCATAACTAGTATTTTAGCATTCTTCTCCCGCACACCCCCTCCCCCCAGTAATGCATGTCGTTTGGAAATGGGTTAGATCAATTGTGTGGACGGTTGATTTATGAATCAGAGTAACACGAATACCACGCATTCAGTCCCCGCACCAGCTAAGGTCGCCCTGAAAGTCTCAGCTTTTTATGCTTGCCCCTTTCTTGAAGCTCAGTGACTCTTAGAGTAAAGCACCATCAGTCGTCTCTGTCTCACAAGTGAGGCAGTTGTCCCATTGTCTCTGGGGCTTCGGCAACTTTAACTAGAGAACTTTATTTGTGTAATAAAAATGGAATAATTGGCAATTTAGCTGTCAGAGAGCTCTTGTAGGATATTGAAGAATGCAATGATCGAACTCTTCATTAAGATAGAGATTGACAGAGTTGATTCTGAGTCGAGGGGATAAAATCTGAATAGAGTAAATCACGATGGCAGAACGAGGAAAAGGTTACAATAAATTGGGGAACATAACTTAACTGCATGACAAATATCTATCGAGTCTTCTCAAGTCTTTTTTAAATCTTCCTCCTCTCACATTAAAAGTTTATTCACTAATTTTGAAATCCGTCATCCAAGGTAAAATGAATCTGCCATTTACGTTGTCTATACCGTTTTAACACTTTATAAACTGCTCTAAGGTCACCGCTCAATCTCGTACAGCCCACTGAAAACGAGCCCCAGTTTTTCCAGCTGCTCCATCAAATATAAAATCTCCATTCCCAACAAAAAACTGACATATCTTTTCTGCATCTTCCCCAGCTTAATAATGTTCTTCCTCAAGGATACGACTCCTGGCAATGCCTCACCAACGCCCTGTGCAACCACAAGATGACGTACCAACTCCTACTCTTAACGCACTGAGCATCATAAACATCTCCTTTACCACCCGATCTACATGTCATGCAAACTTCAAATAATTATGCGCCTGAACCCCTTGGTATTCTATTGGACAACATCACCCAAATGCACACTATTAATTGTATAAGTATTGAACATTGCATTTATCCTAATTAAACACAACCTGCTGATCCTTCGTCGAGTCACATATTGATTTTTGTAATCTCAGACAACTTTCTTCACAGTCGACTCTGCAACCAATTTTGCTGGCATATATAAAATTACTTCCCATGCTTGGCATATTTTCATTTAAATACCTTATATAAAACGGACGAGCAGAAGTAGACCCAGCACCGATCTCTGTCATTGACTGTTGAGAACAATCCTCCATTCTGAAAAAGAATCAACCGTCACATTCCGTGTCTGTCTCATGCTATCAGAACAATTTTATATCCAACTGGAAACCTCACCCTGATTCACAGGTGACATAACTGGAAGAATAAATCTACCATTTGGAACCTTGTTAAAGGAATTACCGATGTCCAAGTGAAAAATGTCTTACGGCTCTGCCCATATAAATCTTCTCAGTTATTATCTCATAAATACAATCATGTTTGTGAGAATCAATTTCCCTCACCCAAAACCATGCTGAACGTTTTTTTTAAACTCAGAATGCGAAAATGTCCTGTCTTTTCGAATCACTTCCGATAACTTACCCATCACCAAAGCTAGACTCACAGTCCTGTAGTTCACGGGTTTCTATGTGCAACCTTTCTTAAATAAATGCACAACATTGGGTAATACTCAGGTATTTGGCACTTCACCTGTGGTTATAGATGATAACTTATTTCTGAAAGGGGCCCCATATTTTGCTCACAGCCTCCCACGAAGTCCTGGGATACACTAAGTCTGATTCCAGATAAATATCCAAACGTTTATTTTCAAATAAATCCAGCTTTTCCTCTTTCGAATTGTGAACTGTTTTTAAAACATAAATTTGAGTTCTCAAACATCAAAAGTAAAAACTGCCAGTCAGACATTTTGTATCTCTTTCATCTCCTGCGATTCAACACAAAGATAAGTATTTATACTACCAAAAGGCACTAATTATTATTTTGCTTGTAATGCCCTTGTAGAATCTCTTTTGATTACCGTGATTGAGCAAAAGTATTTCACATCAACTCTCAAATAACCTATATGTCAACATTAAGAGAATACTGAACTAAATCTCACAAATGTTTCAGCATTTCCGATTTTGGAAGCCTTTTCCCTTTCAGAAAATATGCTATGTCTCTACTCTTTTGCCCAATACGTCTGACCACGCACTGTTTCATAGAGTATTCCACATGCCAAATCTTTATAAACTCTCCACGATTGTCCAGGTCATTCTGCCTTCTAAATACGAATTATCCGTCCCCGTATCATTGTCTCATCTGAAAACGTAATAAT
>NW_025212629.1:0-3968 GCF_004010195.1 Chiloscyllium plagiosum | reverse complement strand
CCATAGTAAGAGCCTTGAGAAAATCTCTCCTCAGTGTGAACACGTTGATGGGACTTCTGTTGCACAGACTTTATAAAGGACTTCCCACTGTCTTAGCATTTGAAAGGTCTCTTCTCAGCGTGCACTCTGCGTATTCGAATGGTCTGTGTCAGTGTGAACGAGCTGCTGATGCGGCATGTGAGATGATTCAGTGGATCCCTTCCCACACACTGGACAGTTGTGACTCCATCAATAAGGTTCCAGCTCATTTGCGAAAATGAATCTTTCCCCACAATCCCTTCAGTTGCACAATTTCCTCCCGAGAGTAACTGCATTTGTGGTTTGTGACTTTGATGATTGGTTAAAGCTTTGCCTAAACACACAACACACATACGGTTTCTCTCCCACTGTAAATTGGATGTTCAATATCTGATCACGTATCATTTTTTGATGAAATTGACAATGTTTATGATTATGTTTTGTAAGTCTTTCCCTTCTAATATCCCGTGAAATTAATGTCAAAGAAAAGAACAAGAGATTGAGAGATAATGTCTCTCAAGACTCTGTCTTCTATGTGAAGGTAGTGACTGAAAGAGATGGAATACAAACACCCAAAACTTGACCAGAGCGTCGTCAGAAGCTTCCAAACACTCCGTCCCCACCACCGAGAAACAACAGCGCAGCAGATTGATGTTAACACCATCACTTTTAGTTTGATTCGATCAGGTGAGATTCCCTGAAGTGTGGAAGCACGCACTTCAGCACACCAATTTCAGACCCACCCTCCAAAGAATAACCCACCAAGGCCCATTTCATCTGAATAATGCAGATTAAACTATGGGCAATTTACCAGATTGCACATTTTTGCACTGTGGGTGCAAACCGGAGCACCTGGAGAAAAGCCATACAGACAGGGAGAAAATCTGCAAACTGCCCACAGACAGACACTCGAGGCTGAAATCGCATCTGGGCTTCGACTGCTGTGAGGCACCAGCATTAACCACTGAGCAACCGTGCCGCTTAGTGATCTGCAGATTTCTCTCCAGTTTGCACACCATCCTGACTTGTCAGACGTCCACACCTGTTCGAGTAAAAAACTCCTCAACAAAGCTACCTTGGAGTGCAGGTTCATAGCGCCTTGAAAGTGGAGTCGCAGGTAGATGAGATAGTGAAGAAGGCGTTTGGTGCGCTTTCCTTTATTGTACATCGTATTGAATACAGGAGTTGGGAGGTTATGTTGCAGCTGTACAGGACATTGCTTAGGCCACTGTTGAAATATTGCGTGCAATTACTGTCTCCTTCCTATTGGAACGATGTTGTGAAATTTAACAGGATTCGGAAAAGATATATAAGGATGTTGCCAGGGTTGGAGGATTGAGGTATGGGGAGAGGCTGAACAGGCTGGGGCAGTTTTTGCTGGAGCGTCGGAGGCTGAGGGATGACCTTAGAAAGGTTTACAAAATTATGAGGAGCATGGATAGGATAAATCGTGGGTGGTACGTGGATGGAGTGACGTGCCAGAGGAAGTGGTGGAGGCTGGTGCAATTGCAACATTTACGAGACATTTGCACGGTTAATTGAAAAGGAAGGGTTTGGAGGGCTATGGGCCGGGTGCTGGCAGGTAGGACTAGATTGGGTTGGGATATCTGGTCGGCGTGGACAGATGGACCGAAGTGTCTGTTTTCATGCTGTACAACTATAACTCTTTGGCAAAATTGTGGCCTTTCTTCAGACTCCAACACAAACGCTAATTCCTCGACATTGTATCCAACCCTCTACCTCGCAACTATCTGAGTGTGAAAAACACGCGTCATAACCATGGTGAAATGCTTCACCCCGAAATGAGTTTTCAACCACATATCACCATTGCCACCAAGACTGCCCACCTACGTTACACAACCCGAATCCACCTATGTTTTTTTCATCTGCTGCTAAAACTCTCATGAATTCTTTTGTTCTCCGTGGACCTAACCTTTAATACACTAAGAGCCGTCCTCCCAAATTCCCTCTCGGCACTTGTCTGATTTTCGCTGCCTCTATTAATGAGTTGACATGAGTTCTGTTTAATGTTTCATTGTTCCTTCTATTTCGTGCATCTGAATGAGGTTTCAACCAATGTCCATTCTCATTTTTACCAGCTTTGCCTGTTCACTAGAAGTCCAACAATGGTGTACGGGAAGGTTATTCACTCACAGGTTATTCACTCATCCAAAACTTGCACATCATCCTAAACTCTGCTCCTCTGTCAGGATTCGCATCACTTCCGGTTTACCCACCAACTCGTATTCGGACAGATGCATTTTAACTTCACTTCCTCCAATTCAAATCTCTTAGTCATTTGCTCTCGACTCAGACCTGTAATATCCTCAGGCTTCCAGCCCTCTCAAGTGCAATGATGCCAGGTCAATAATTGCTAACGCAACCAGCAATTCGCACGTTCCGATATTGATTTCCTTTTACAAATGTCCTTTCATTTATCTGCGTTACATGTAATTCTAACTTCCTGAGAATTGTCGATTTTAACAGTTACAAATTTGGTGCCTTAAACCTTCGGCTATGAAGGCCATCAATTGTGACACATGTACTCTAACCTTCCCTCGGTCTCAACCTCAGATTTGCACTGTAACATATGCTTTCAAAACTACATATTTGGCCAGACAATATTTTGTAAACTCCCTATTATATCATAATTTGATTGGTGCGGACATTTGTTTTATAGAATCATGCTGATGTCATTTATTTTTTATTGATTTGGACGCAAATTGCAGGCCCTTCTCCATTTCCTGGTGAATAACTACTTACATTATGGCTACTACATTCAGCTGTAAAAAAAAAAGTACTAATCTAGAGAGTCAATGGTTGAATAATAAAATATCTAAGACAGTTGAACGCATTTTCGGAGATAATGGAAGAAAGATCATGACAGAGAGTTGATCAAGGATAGCAGAGATGAAACGGAGCAATAGATGGATATTGATTCAGATTCACATTAGATGCATCACATCAGCCAAAGCGCCATGTAATGCTTTCACACACAGCAGAGCACAGCACTAGAAGCTGAACTCTATCGATTACTCAGCAGGTCTGGTTGCATCTGTGAAGAAAACTCTGAGTCAAAATTTTGCTTCCATAGTTCAGCGAAACGGAATCGTTGACGCTGATTTCTCTTTATAAATACTTACAGACCTGCTGTTTCTTTACCACATCTTGTGGTTTTATTTTCAATTTGCCGCATTAGATCTTTATTTGATTTTTATTTGGTGCTAATCATTGAATCACTGTGCTGGGTTATGAGCCACCATTGTAGAACCTCAATTTATTGTTATTATAAATACAACGAATTATTCTATTTATCGACGACGAGCATAATTGACCTATATAATGCATGTAATAGGAAATAAAATATCCTTTGTGTTCTCCAGGGCTATACTATCTCAAATTCTGACAGTGAGCCTCACGTTTAACGATAAAGTCTTCATTTTATTTCTGGACTTTGATGAGAGACAGACAACTGCTGGTTGTTTACTTTGAGGGACAGTATATACGACAGATGAGCAGAGGGAACGCAACGGCGAGTCATTCGTAGTAGTCTAGCGAACTAAATCCAAAACTGATGGCATCATTCGGAAAAATGGAAAACTGCTCCGAGAAAGAGTTTGATTTTCAGAAAGATCTTCAATGAGGAAAATTTAGCGTTCATGTTCTAACAAACAGCAACGTTTCCTGTCAGTGATTAAGTGAATTCTGTTCGTCCCATGGAATTCCTCAAGCCATGGAATACCTATTTAGATGAGCAATACAACGTTAGAACACAGTGCTGGAATCTGTGTTCAGAAGTGTGATTTTAGATGACTGGCACTGATATAATGCGCCAAAGAGATTGTTCGATTGCTCATAAAACTCAGTGATTCAGCATCAATTGCATTTGAACAAGAGGACAATATCAGTGTCAAGACGTTGCAAGCATTGCACGAGCCTTCACTGGTACT
>NW_025212628.1:24115-27739 GCF_004010195.1 Chiloscyllium plagiosum | reverse complement strand
GAGTGTTGTGAGGATCGAATCACATGCTGCGGGTCAAGGAGACACTATAGATGCGGCAGAATGAGGAGAGGGAGTTAGAAAGAGGCGGAAAGAGCTCAACAATATTAATATCTGAAGAGCTGCCAGGGTCACGTACTAGTGTTGCAAGGAATAGAAAGATAGGGGAGATGAATACATGGAGAAGAAAGTGATGCAAGGTGCATGGCTTTTTTGGATCTTGGATCAATGGACGCTCTCCTGCTGCCAGGGTGAACTGTAAACGAGGCACTGATTGCTCCGAAAGTGGAGAGCAACCAATATCCTCGCTGCAACTTTCGCTCTTACTACATGGGAGTGGTTAAACTAGATTGGCAGGGAATGCAATTACAGCAGAAGGACAACAAGTGAAGAGATTGACAGGAAGGCTGATGCTAAGCCCAGTGAATCAGAAAGAAAATACAAGCAGAGACGGGTGAATGAACGCAACAGCACACATGGTCTAACGTGTGTTGAGATCAAGACAAGGAGCATGACCGGTAAGACAAATGAGCGTAGACCTTGGGTCATTACGTAAGACAAAGATGTTGTGCCCACTGCAGAGACGTGGTTGAGAAACGGACTAGAAAGACTCCAGGATTTCGTTGGTTTAGACGGCATAGAGAAGAAGGTAAAAGGTATGGAGGAGTTGTATTGCTTATCAGGCAGAATGTTACGTCTTCACTCTGAGAGGAAATGCAGAAGAGCACATCCATTTCGACAAGGCAGGTAGAGCTGAAAAATTAGGTGGGTGCAAACAATCTGCCAGGATTCTAACAGAGGCTCTCCAACAGCAATTAGGAACAAATATGTGGCCGATTATGGAAAGATTCGATAACAAAAGAATTTTCATAATGGGTGACTTTAACTTCCCCAACAATCATTGGGACTCCCTCACAGCAAGAGTGGGAAACAGAGTGGACTTCCTTAAATGGATGTGTGCGTTTCTTGAAACAGTATGTGGTAGCCCAACTGGCAGAGCGGCCACAGTGTAACTTGTGTTGGCTAATGAGCCTGGTCAAGTGATGACCTTTCAGTGGGAGAGCATTTTGAAAACAGTCATCACAGCTCGTTAAGTTTTAAGATAGCTATGAACAGGGAGAAGTCAGGAGCTTCGGTTAGGTACAAAACGGGTGGAAGGCAATTTACATCAGCATGAGACAGGAGCTAAGGAGCTTTAAATAGAAGACGCAGTTATCGGACAAGACAACATTTAACATGTCTGAATTTGTGAAGATCTGGTGTAGAGAGTTCTGGACCGATATGTTCCAGTAAGGCGGATGGACAAAGGTAGCAAGGTAAGCGACATATGAAAACGAGGGTGGCTGTGAATTTCTTCAAAAGAGAAAAAGATGCATGTGTAAGTTTTAGAAAGCTAAAATAGTACAGGCCAGTGAATAATGTTTGGAAAGCAGGTAAGTACTCAAGCGGGAAACTAGAGAACAAGAAGGGGCCATGAAATGTCCTTGAGAATTCAAGTTAAAGAGAGTCCCAAAGCATTCTTTCCATATAATAAGAACAGAAGTATTTCTCGGGAGAAAGTAGGATCACTCAAGAATACAGGATGGCACTTATGCTTGGAGGCAGAGGTTGTTTAAATTCCAAAGTGAATACTTTGCATCACCATTCTCTCCGTAAAACGACATGGAGGATAGGGAGATATGTGTTGAGCATGTCTAGAGGCTAGAACATTAAAGAACAAGAAAGTGGTGGAGTTGGATCCCTTGAAGAGTATTAATGCAGATAGCCTCCCAAGGCCTGATGATAGCTACTACAGTTTATTGAGTGAGGAATTGAGGCGATTGGTCAAGCTTTGACGAAGAAAGTGGTCCTCTCGAACCACTTAAGAGATCCCAGAGGATTGGTGAGTAGGCTATGTTGTCCCCTATTCAAGAAGAGTAAAAGTGATAATCCATGAAACTATCAGCCAATAGGTCTCACATCAGTGGTGGGAAACTATTGGAGTGAACTCTTAGGAAAGGGATTTACGCACGTATGGCAAAGCATGACCTAATTAGGTGCAGTTAACATAACTTCGTGCAGGGCAGATCATGTCTCACGAACTAAACTGATCTATCTGAGGAAGTCTCAGGGTAAACCAGGGTACATAAGGGCAAATGGGTGTTTCAAGAAACAGACACTTCCATTTAAGGGTGATAAGGGTAAACCAGAGGATTTGCTTACATGGACTTTAGTAAGGCTTTCGACAAGAATCTACATGGTAGACTAATTCTGAAAATTAAGATTAATGGAATCCACGGGGACTTGGCCGCTTGGTTTGACACTTGGGTTGTCCATAGAAGGCAGAGAGTAATGGTGGAATGGTGCCTTTCCGGCTGGAGGTCCGTGACTAATGGTTTTCTTCAAAGATCCGTTTTAGGACATCTACTATCTTCTGTTGTATGTAAATGAATTAGATTAAAATGTACATGAATAAGTGAGTACGTTTGCAGACGATACAAAGATCGGAATATTTGTGGATAGTACAGAGTTTTTTCAAAGGATACTGGGAATATATACCAGTTGCAAATATTGGCAAAGTAAGGGCAGATATAGTTTAATCTGGATGAGTATGAGGTGCTGCAATTTGGGAGATCAAACCTTATGGAAAAGTATACAGTTAATAGTAGTACGAATAACAGCATCGATGTACAGAAGGAAGTTGTGATTCAAGATAATAGCTTTCTGAAAGTGGCCATGCAAGTAGATAGGTGGTAAATTAGTCATACGGTGTGCTTGCCTTAATTGATCAGGGAATTGAGTTCAATGTTCAATATGTCATGTTGCAGCTTTCGAAGACTTTGGTGAGACCACACTTAGAGTGCCACGTTCAGTTGTGGTCGTCACATTACAAGATTGATGTGGTTGCTTTGGAGCGGGTGCAGATGAGATTTACCAAGATGCTGCCTGGATTACAGAGTTTGATTGATAACGAGTGGTGAGCAAAATCTCAGATTGTTTTCTATTGAACAGAAGAGACTGAGAGGAGACTAGATAGATGTCTGTAAAATTATGAGATGACAAGACGGGGTTGACAGACAGAATCTTTTCCCCAGAATTGAAAGGTCTATGCACGGAAGCATAAAATGAGGGTGAACGTTCACAGGAGACGTGATGGGCAGGTTTGTAAAACAGAATGTGGTAGGATATTGGAATGCACTGGCAAGGATTGTGGTGGAGGCAATAATAATTAGCGTACATAGGGGACGTTTAGATAAGCACATGAATATGTAAGCAATGGAGAGATATGAAGCAAGGACAGATATAAGGGATTAGTTCTGCTTGGTGCCATGTTTGGCACCACATTATGGGCTGATGGGCCCATTAGTGTGCTGTGCAGTTCTGTGTCTTGTATCAGTGGTAACAACAGTGCAGCGGATATTTATAAACAGAGCAGGCCAGTGAAACACTCAGTCATGCTGGTCTGGAGTCACATGTAATGACGAGCAGTTCAGGGGAAAATATGGTGGTATGGTTCTGGAGTTAGATGTAGAGACAGAGTTGCCATTGGTTACTCACAGCGCTGCGTGTCTAGCGTCATAGAATCACACAGTTAAAAAAAAACAGAACCTTTGCTCCAACTCGGCCATGCCGAAAAGATATCCGAAA
>NW_025212628.1:17203-22311 GCF_004010195.1 Chiloscyllium plagiosum | reverse complement strand
AGATAAAGGAACCTTGGATGACGAGAGCCATGGAGCGTCTCGTCAAAAGAAAGGAGGTAGCTTACATAAGGTGGAGGAAGCTCGGGTCAAGCTCAGCTCTAGATGATTAGAGATAGGCGAGGAAGGAGCTCAAAAATGGTCCGAAGAGAGCCAGGAGGGCTCACGAGAAAGGCTTGGCAGAACGGAGTATGGAGAATATAAAGGCATTTTACACTTCTGTGAGGAATAAGAGAATGGTCAAAGAAAGAGTTGGGCCGATCAGGGATAGCATTGGGAACTTGTATGTGAAGTCTGAGGAGGTAGGCGAAGACATAAATGAGTTTTTTGCTTCTGTCTTAACGAAAGAAGCGAACTTTGTAATGAATGAAACCTTTGAAGAGCAGTTGAGCATTCTGGAATGGATAGAGATCGAGGAAGCTGAGGATGTCACCTAGACAGGGGACGAAACATTTGCAACAAAAACTTCCAGCTCGGCGAACAGAAGGAAGCTGATGTGCTGAAAACTTTTTCAAACATTAAGATTGACAAGTCGCCAGGCCCGTACCAGATTTGTCCTCGGCAGCTTTGGGAAACGAGAAATGTGATTGCTTTGCCACTTGCGAAGATCTTTTCATCCTCGCTCTCCACTGGAGTCATATCTGAGGACGAGAGAGAGACAAATTTAATTCCTCTCTTCAAGAAAGGAAACAGGGAAATCTCCGACAATTACAGACCAGTAAGTCTCACGTCTGTCGTCTGAAAGGTGTTAGAAAGTATTCTGAGGGATAGGATTTATGACCATCTGAAAGAGCATGGCATGAGTGAATGCAGTCAACATGGCTTGGTGAGGGGCAGTTCATGCCTCACAAACATTGTCGAGTTCTTCTTCTAGAAAGGTTGATGAGCGTCGAGCTGTGGATTTGGTGTATATGGACTTCAGCAAGGCATTTAAGAGAGTTCCCAATGGTAGGCTCATTCAGAAGGTCAGGAGGAATGGGATACAGGGGCGCTAGGCTGTCTAGATACAGAATTGACTGGTCAACAGAAGACAGCGAGTGGTAGTAGAAGAAAAATATTCTACCTGGAAGTCAATGGTGAGTGGTGTTCCACAGTGCTCTGTCCTTGGGCCTCCATGTTTGGAATGTTTATTGATGACTTAGATAAGGGATTTGAAGGATGGGTCAGCAAGTTTGCAAATGACACAAAGGTTGGAGGTGTCGTTGACAGTATAGAAGGCTGTTGTAGGCTGCTGTGGGACATTGACAGGATGCAGAGATGGGCTGAGAGGTGGTGGATGGAGTTCAACCTGGATAAATGCGATGTGAGCATTCTGGAAGTTCAAATTTGAAAGCTGAGTACATGATTAAGGATAGGATTCTTGGCAGTGTGGCGGAACAGAGCAATCTTGGTGTGCTGGTACATAGATCCCATAAAATGGCCACTCAAGTGGACAGGGTTGGGAAGAAAGCATATGGTGTTTTGGCTTTCATTAAAAGGGGGATTGAGTTTAAGAGTCTTGAGATGTTGTTGTAGCTCTATAAAACTTTGGTAAGACCGCACTTGGAATACTGCGTCCAGTTCTGGTCGCCCTATTATAGGAAAGATGTGGATGCTTTGGAACGCGTTCAGAGGAGGTATACCAGGATGCTTGCCTGGACTGGAGGGCTTATCCTATGAAGAGACTTTGACTGAGCTAGGACATTTTTCATTGGAGAAAAGGAGGAGAAGAGGGGCCTAATTGAGGTATACAAGGTAATGAGAGGCATAGATAGAGTCAATAGCCAGAGACTATTTCCCAGGACAGAAATGGCTAACACGAGGGGTCTTAGTTTTAAGCTGATTGGAGGAAGGTAAGAGGGGATGTCACAGACGGTTTCTTTAGTCAGAGAGTTGTGAGAGCAAGGAATGCGTTTCCAGCAGCAGTTGTGGATACAAGGGCATTGGGGACAGTTAAGAGACTGCTGGACAGGCATATGGTCACAGAAATTTGAGGTGCATACAGAAGGATCAATGATCGGCACAACATCGTGGGCTGAAGGGCCTGTTCTGTGCTGTGCTGTTCTATGTTATAATCAGCCTCTTGAGACTAATCCTCAACGACAAAGCCGCCAAATGTGACGATATCCTTATAAATCTTTGGTGGTACCCACAGAGCTGTGGGTCTGGAGTTACATAAAGACACAGATCAGACAAGTCGTAACTGCAGTTCTGTGGACTAGAGTCACGTGTGGATTAACAGCAGGTCAGTGGTAACCAGGGTGCTGTGGGTCTGATCAAATGTAGATAGAGAGTAGGTCAATGGTAACCACAGTGCTCTGGGTCTTGAGTCACATATGGAGACAACTTAGGTCAGTGGTAATCACCGTGTTCTGGAGTCACATATAAATTGTGCAGATGACATATAAACATAGTGCTTTTGGCCTGGAGTCAAATACAGAGTGGAAACTGGTCTAGGGACATCATTGTGCCGTTGTTCTGGAAGGAGATGTTGAGACAGAGTAGATCAGTAGTACCCATAGTGACGTGGGTCTGGAGTCATAGTTCATAGAAATGTAGAACATAGAAACAGAACCTTTAGTCACCCATGACGACCAGATAGCCTAAATTTATCGAATCACATGTACCAATATTTTGTCCATATCCCTCCAAACCTCTCCTACTTAAAATCTCACGCAGATGTCTTTTAAGTGTTGTAATTGTAGCTGTCACCATCACTTGCTCCGGCAATTCATTTCATGGTCGTGCCACACTGTGAATGAAAAAAAGAGTTGCCCATTTTAAGTCTATCCCACTCACACTGAAAAATATGCCATATAGTTTTGGACTCCAATAACCTGGGGGAAAGACATGGACTATTCATCATACCCATGCCCCTCATGTTTTTAAAAGCATCTGTAAAGTTCCCCCGATGCCTCTAATATCGTATCATGTAATATGACATGACATCATGTAAGACAAGGTAATAGCATATAACAAAATGTTACCTTCTTTATTTCTCCAGTTTTACCTCCTCATCTGAGGAAGAGTATTTACGGAGTCAGTTCGTTAAAGATGTACCAAACTGATTCCTGAGTTGGTGGGACTGTTCTATGAAGAAAGATGTGATCGTTTTGGATTATATTCACTGTGGCTCGGACATATGGGGCAGACAGTGGGTATTCTCAGAAAATCATGTCATGACCTCATTGGATGGCTCGAGGGGCTCATTGTCCTGAATTCAATAAATTCTAATGAGATGATGTTGGTTGAAAGCAGAAAATCATGTTCCCGATAATCACAGGACTTCAGAAACAAGTGGGGTCTCAGTCTTAGGCAAACAAGATAGGCCATTTCGGACTGAGGCACGAGACCTTTCCTGACAAAGTGAGTGGGGAGACTGTTGGATTATCTGCCACTGAAAGCAGTCAAGGAGAAAACATTGAATTTTTAGTTTGCAAGTAGTTAGATATGGTTCTTGCAGCTCAGTTGGTCAAAGTCTACAGGAATAAAGCAGTAACAGGGACTGTGTTGAACGATTAGTCAGGTCACATTGAATGGTGTAGCAGTCTCGAATGGTTGAATGGTTTATTCCTGCTCATAGTTGCTATGTTACTCTGTGAAACGAATAATGCTGTGATTCAATCGTGAAAAGCTCAATAAATTCGTTCCAAGCAGAGGGAATGGGAACTGACAATCAACCTGTTCCATGAACCTGGTAAATATTCGACAAGGTGAAATGACATACTGGCAACATAAGGTGAAGGTTTCAAAAACTAAAGAAACAGTGTCATAGCATGTGGACGGCTTTGACTGGGGTACATCATTTAATGTCTGTTAATGGAGGAAGGAACAATATTCTGTTTCCTCTCGTTAAGAAAGGGATTGTCAGCAAGAGAGGTGGGAGTGAGAAGAAAATAGTAGGGATGCACTTCTGAGGCTTTATAAGGCTCTAGTCAGATTGGACCACATTTTGACTATTGCGAGCAATTTTTTAAAAAAAGATTACTTACAGTGTGGAAACAGGCCCTTCGGCCCAACAAGCGCACACCGATGCACAACCCACCCATTCCCCTAACACTACGGGCAATTGAGCATGGCCAATACACATGACCTGCACATCTTTGGACTGTGGCAGGAAACAGGAGCGCTCGAAAGAAACCCACGCATACACAGGGAGAACGTACAAACTCCACACAGTCAGTCGCCTGAGTCGGGAATTGAACCCACGTCTCTAGCGCTCTGAGGCAACAGTGCTAGCCACTGTGCCACCGTGTCGCCCTTATGGCCCTGTATGTCAGGAAGAATGTATTGAGGAGGTCCAGGACAGTGATCTCAGGAATGACAGGATTAACATATGTGGAATGTTTTCGGACTGTAGGTCTGTATAGTGCAGAAGGATGGTGGAATGATCGCATTGAAATGTAGAGAATACTGAACGGACGAGATAGAGTGGATGCCGGGAGATGTTTTCATTTGCAGGAGAGACCAGAGCCCGAGTGCGCAAGCTTAGAGAAAAGTGAAGACCGTGTACCGTGGAGATAATAAATCATTTCATTAGCCACAGCATTGTGAATCTGTGGAATTCATTGCAACAGAAGCCTGCGAAGACCGAGTCATTGAATATATTTAAGAAAGAGATTGTTAAGTTCTTCATTGTTAATGGGATCAAGGCTTACTGGTAGAAGGCGAGAGATTTCTTTGAGAAACTTACTAACCATGATTGAATGGTAGAGCAGACTCGTTTGTCTGAATTTCTGCTTATTTGTCTTATGGTCTTATGTTCCTTATCATCCCTTACTTCCAGAAAATTGGAAAAACTACAGGCATCATTATATAAGAAGATATGGAGATAAATATAACACAACTATAGTTAGCTTAACTTCTGTCATTGTTAACATGTTAGATTCTACTTTAAAGGAAGTAACAACAAATCATTTAAACATTGACAATGTCATCCAATACACTCAGCACAGTGGTATTGTCACATGTATTGTGATACAGTGAAAAGTGTTGTTTTCCGTGCCATACAGGAAGGTCATACCGTCAAAGTACGGTACAGTAACATAACAGAATGCAGATTTCAATGTTACAGCTTCAGGGAAGCAGCAGTGGAAAATTAAGATGAGAATTTTAGAGGTCTGCTCAGATGT
>NW_025212628.1:15005-16518 GCF_004010195.1 Chiloscyllium plagiosum | reverse complement strand
TCCCTGCTGTGGTACTGCAGTCATGTGTGGCCCAAAATGCGTGATGACTGCAGACTTCATTCCCTGACGTGAGCCAGATGGACTTTGTTTTAAAAAGACCCACGTTGAACAGGTTTGTGCAGCTATTATTTCCGTATTGCTTAAAATTCAAATATGACGCTAATCAATCGAATGGTGGAGAATACCCAGTGGGCTAATGACCTGATTCTGTACCTACTCCTTCTGCTCGAACTTCGTGCCTGCCTGAGATTTGATCCGATTTTTGTACCCAAAGTGTCTGTCTGGACCGCTGGGAGATGCAACGTTAACACTGTGCCACAAACTCCTGAAGGGAGTACGTATCAAAACCGTGCCAGGAGTCGAGTACTGCTGCCGTTGCCCGGGATTTCCGCTGTGCCATGAAGAAACTGGAAGAGCTCCAATGGTAATAGCATTTGAGAGGGTTAAAGAGCAATATATAATATTACAGCAAAGACCCTTTGCACATTGTTCTTCCAAAACAAAACACGACCTCCAGCACACTCACTTTCCCACTTGACCGAGAGCCATTAATTTTCAGACGTTTCAAGTGGCTCCTCCAAGTACACTTTCTGGTAGTGAATCATCCCTTCTCAATTATCAACCCAGGCAGGGCATTGCAGACTCACCACCAGCCGGTGGGTGAAAGCGTTTTTTTGAACTCCCCTCTGAACCCCTGCAGTTCACTTTAAAATAGTGGCCTCTTGCTTTTAAACTTTCGGATAAGGAGACCAGCTGTTTTTTCGTCTTGTCCATGCCGCTCATGTATCTCGCTCTTGCCCTCACTCGACCTTCTCTACTTCTCCAGCACTCTGCATTGCAGAACCTTATCACGCTGGAGAATTTTCTCTACTGAGCCTACTCTCTGGTGAAATCATATCCTGCTCGTAACAAGTTAAAAAGAACAAGTCTAAATTCCAAGATGGCACTTGAATCCAGAGTGGCTAGATTGGGGTGAGGGGAGTGTTGTAGGTCGGCTTTTAACACTTCTTTTCAGGGTACTTGAGTTCAATGTACTGAGCCTAACCATTGCACAGTGATGCGAATTCGCCTGTTCTCTGTTTGTGAACTGTCACTTCAACAAGTCAAGAGCTCACAGAGAAGTGCGGATGGTGCTGCTCCTTGCCTAGAATTTCAGAAATTATTCACTACAGAGTCTCCGAACCGCTGAATGTATCTCCTGTTTTGCATCGATCTCACTGAGATATTCCAGAAGTTTGTAGGTGCGAATGAAAGCTGTGCTCTTGTTCCTCGTAACGTGTCATTTTGAGGAGGCGAACACTGATAGCAGGAGGCTGAAAGGTAAGTAAATAGCCACAGGTGGATGCATTTATCAGGAACTGATGTGAAGGATTCTTGTCAAAGTGAAGACCGCATTCATCATTTCCAGCCAGGCCTACTGCTGATTTCGATTCTGCTGGGCTTGGAGATACACACTGCATCGCAAAGTAGAACTGAAGAGAAAAGTTAAGACATCCAGAAGAAGAGGTAAAAG
>NW_025212628.1:8004-14400 GCF_004010195.1 Chiloscyllium plagiosum | reverse complement strand
GAGAGAGAGATAAGAATTAAATGTGAACAGAAAATAAACATCATAGATAGAGAGAGAGAGAACCTTAGTGTGATCTGTTTGCTGATTGTACGTTCCTCTGCCATCGTCAGGATCCTTGCTTCTTACAGTCATGTCTAAATGCTTGTATAAAATTTGCAGTTTCACAGTTAGTTTTCGAGATTAGAGCAAGACAGAGTCGGGAGGGCAGAAGGACATCCAACGTACAGGTCCGTCTGAAACCACAGCACCATTGTATTCACTCACCCTTCATTACTTTTCATTTGCAGGATATTGGTCTGCGATATTGATCGTTCTGCCTTTTTTTGCCAATCCCCAGTTGTACGCCTTGAGGAGAGTGGGGCTGAAATCCTCAAACTGCCTCAGTCCGTGTACCGCAGACAGACCAGCAATAAAATGGCAGGGAGGCAGGTACGGGATTTTGTGTGAGTGACAGTGAAGGAAATATCGATACAGTTCACTCGCACTTCATCCGATTCATTCATGGGATTTGGAAGGCGTTGTCAGACAGCAGGTATTGCTCTCCACAGTTGCCCCAGTGAGAAAGTGGCAGTGAGCAGCTTTCTTGAAATAATGCAGTCCATGTGCTGAGGGTAAACCAGTCATTCTATCAGGGAAGGACTTCCACACTTTTGATCGAGCGGCACTGAATAAATGGTGGTATATTTCAAGTCAATATGGTGAGTGGCTTGGAGGGGAAAGTGCAGGGGTTAGTGAACAAATCCGTCTGCTGCCCTTGAGCCTCGCGATGGAAATGAACGTAGATTTCGAAGGTGATAACTAAGGACTTTTGGTAATTTTTTACGGTGCGTCTTGTAGATGGTGCACACTGCTACTAAGCCTTGGTGGCCGAGAGAGTGGTTGTGTGTAGATGTTTTGCGAATCAAGTGGGTTTTATTGTCATGGATCCTCAGGCGACTCTCTGTGCGGAGTTGGCACATTCTCCCCGTGTCTGCGTGGGTTTCCTCCGGGTGCTCCGGTTTCCTCCCACAGTCCAAAAATGTGCAGGTTAGGTGAATTGGCCATGCTAAATCGCCCGTAGTGTTAGGTGAAGGGGTAAATGTCGGAGTATGGGTCTGGGTGGTATACGCTTCGGCGGGTCGGTGTGGACTTGTTGGGCCGAAGGGCCTGTTTCCACCCTGTAAGTAATCTAATCTAATCTAATCTTTTTTATTTTAGTGCCGTAGAACTTTGAACATGAAACAGCACAGGCCTTCCGGCCATCAATGTTATGCCGACCTGTGAAACCCATCTGAAGCCCAATCAAACTCCACCATTCCAGTTTCGTCCATATGAAAACGCAATGACAATTTAAATGCCCTTAAATTTGGCGAGTCCACTACTCTTTCTGGCAGTGCATTCCATGCCCCTACTACTATCGGAGTAAAGAAACTAACTCGGACCATCTGTCCTATATCTGTCAACCTTCAATTTAAAGCAATGCCCTCTCGTGCTAGCCAACACCGTCTGAGGAAAAGAAAACACTCGCTGTCCACAAGATCCAACCCTCTGATCATCTTGTTAGTCTCTACCAAGTCCCCCACAATTCTTCTCACCGACGAAAACAGCCTTAAGTCCATCAGACTTTCCTCTTAAGACCTTCCCTCCATACCAGGCAGCATCCTCGAAAATCTCCTCTGAAACCGTTCCCAAGCTTCTACATCTTTCCAATAATGCAGTGACCAGAACTATACATAATAATCCAAGTGCGGCTGCAAAAGGGTTTTGTACCGCTGCAGCACGACCTGTGTCTGAAACTCAATCCCTCTACTAATAAAAGCTAACAATCTATATGTATTCTAAAAAAACTGCATCAACGTGTGTGTCGACTTTCTCGGATCTATGTACATTTGTTATTTTTCTCAAGAAAGTTGGAATGTAAAAGGAGAGATGTGCTACTGAGACTTTATAACGCTCTGGTTAGGACGCATTTAGAATACTATGTTGAGTTTTGGGCCCGAAACCTCAGGAAGTGCGTACTTGCACTGGAGAATTTCCATTGGGGTTTCACACGGATGATCCCTGGAATGTTAGGCCTAACACACGATGAACGGCTGATGATGCTGGGATCGTGTTCATCGGAGTTTAGAAGGTTGAGGGGAGATCTAATAGAAATGAATTCCCAATTTGTAAGCCTTGTAACATCACTAACGTTGACACCTGAGAGGCAACAAACCATTCGTGTGATACTCTCTTTCCCACACAACCTCCGATCGCTTTTCCTTACTATGGACTCACCAATGACGAAAGCTCTGCTCCTCTTCCCCTTCCCCATTGAGCAGCAGGGATAGACACTGCACCAACGACCTCTTCACCATTATCTACGCCTGGTTAGTCTTTCCCCCAACAATATCTAAAATGGTATAGTTGTTGCAGAGAATCACCACAGAAGATCCCTGCACTGCGTAATCGTTCCCTTCCTTAATCGTGACGTTAACCTATCTACCATCGTCGCGTTGCTGTGGAGTAACTAACTCCCTGTATCTCCTCTCAATAACTGCCTCCGCCTTCTGAATGACCCGACGTTCATCCAGCTCCACCTGCTGTTCCCTAACTTGGTTCTCGTGGCACTGGAGTTGGGTGCAATTCTCACGCATGAAGTCAGCAATGAGCGTGAGGTGACTTACTTACCAAACGTGCAGGAATTCTTTGAACCCTCCTTAGTGTTTAAAAATAATCATTTTCCCCCATTTCAACCTACAGCATAAAACAAAATAAATATTTATTTTAAATGACATTGTATTCCAACAGACCAAGAGTATTGCTCTCGGTTCTGCGAGGTAAAAAGTGATTCATACACTCTATAATTTTCTGAGTTTAGATTGACAAGCTCATTTCAGTTTAACAAAAAAATATCTGGATTCTTAGGGATAAATGAAGTCATCTGCTCAGTGACTGAGCATGGAATAAACAATCCTACTAACGGAACCTAGGTGTTGATGATGAATTAATGTCAACTCCACAATTAATGAGTAAAGTCTCTCAGGGACGTCTCTCTTTGCTGCATAAAAGGATTCCTGGCTTAACTGCACAGAATAACCCTCGACCCATTGGCAGAAAATGCGTCATGGATTTCAATGATATCTATTCATCCATTCTTGAAGTATCCTCCGAAGCATTTTCATGGGTTAACGGGGCCTTCTACATCAAAACTAGAATTCAGGATTTTGAGAGGATATACTACCCAATACTTGCGGCTGTCAGTGTCCCCCGTAAGTGCTAAGTGCCCTTATCAAATTTCTAAACCGTGTTGTACCCTTCACTTATTGCCCTGAACTGTTTCCTGATCCACATTTTCTCGTAGATGGATAGTTGATTCGTCTTTACTCCCCTTGGTATATATGGTGAAGTGTAAAGCTATGTTAGACCAGGCTATATTACACTGTCTACGTAGTCATTACCGGACACGAATTCGAATGATTCTCTGCTTCTTATCCTCGTGGCTATGGATCTAAGTATCTTCGAGAAAATGTGGAAGGATCACCTGAAATCCTCTGCAGTAGTTGGCTATAAATGTTTGATAGACCATGAAGATTTGAATCAGAATTCTGCATCAGTAGATTCAATGTATTTAATATAAGAGGATAGCGGATCAGACAAATAGACACACGCACACACATAATCTCACGCAGAGACATTGTCAGAATGTATCCTGTGTCGTAATATGTGGTGCTGGAAAACAAAGGTTTTCTGGCAGCATGCGAAGTGGAGGAGAGTTGAAGTTTTGAGCATCAGCCGTTCATCCCGAATGAGGGGGTGGCCCAAGGGGCCTGAGAGATAAATGGGTGATGCTGGGGAAGGTAACTGAGAATGCCATTTTTAGATGGAGGTGGGCGATGATGGAGATTGTTCGGAAAGGAGGTTGGAGCAAATTGGTGGGAAGCAAAATGGGGAGTTAAGCCAGTTAAATAAGGCTCTGGAAGGTTGGCTCTGGAATAGGGTGGCGAGTGGGATGGGTGGAAAGTGAAGAAACTTGTGAAATCGCATCGATCTCGTGTGGTTGGAGGGTGCCATGGGCGGAAGTTGAGGCATTCTTCCTCCAGGCATCGGATGCCTAGAGTCTGCCGGTGGAGGAGGTCCTGGACTTGCATGTTTTTGACGGTTGGGAGGTGGAGTTAAAGTGTTCTGCAACAGGGATATGGGATTATTTAGTCCCTGTTTCCTAGAGATGTTCTCAGAAACGTTCCGCAAGTATTCGTCCTGTCGCCTCAATGTCGAGTATGCCATAACAAAACCAACGGACATAACAGATGATGTGTGTGGAAACAAAGCTAAATCTCTCTGCAATTGCGAAAGGATAAGTTAGGCCCATGGACGGCGGTGAGTTTGAAGGTGTAGGCGCAAGTTTTCCTCTTTCTGTGGTGTCAAGGAAAGGTGCCAGGTGTGCACGATGCGGTGGTGGATGCTATGGGCCTCACAATGGAGTGTCTATGGTTATCATTTCTGTGGAATGCAGGTAGTGGTGGAAAGTGAAATGCATCCCAGGTGGCGGACATGACTGAAGATGTTTAGTTGAATGTGGAGATTGGTACGATGCAAGTTGAGGAGCGGGGAGTTCTGGTCTTGATCCGATTGAAGAGGTAGGGTTCAAGGGCAGAGGTGAGCGAAATGGAGGCGATGTACTTGAGAGCATCATCCACAGCGGGAGGGAATTTGCAGTCATTGAAGAAGAAGGCCATCCGGGATTTTCTTTGGTGGAATTAGTCCTCCTGGGACAAGATGCGGTCGATGAATTGGAAGGAATGGATAGCGTTTTGACAAATGCCAAGATGTGACGAGGTGTCCTCCAGGTAGCTGTGAGAGGCAGTGAGCTTGAAATCGATGTCTGTTTTGTGTCTGTCAACGGAAATGTAGATGTAGAGGTCCAGGAAGGGAAATGAGGTGCCCGAGACGGTCCAGATGAATTTGAAGTCAGGGTACAAGGTACTGGTGAAATTGATGAGCTGTTCGTGCTGCTCGCAGGAGCATGAGCTGGCGCCCATCGTGTCATTGATGAAGCGGAGGAAATGGAGGAGATTGGTGTCATTTTCGCTACGGCAGATGAACTGTTCCACGTACCAGAGAACGTTGCATGTACAGCTGGGATCTCTGCGGATGCCCATGGTTACTCATTTTCCCTAGAGGAAGTGGAAGAATTGAAAGGAGATTTTTTTGAGGATGAGGTCCAGTTCAACCAATCAGACGAACGTTTCAGTGGAAGTATGCGATTTGGGCCATCGTTTGACGACGAAATGGTGGGCCTGGCGGCCTTCGTCTTGAGAGAAGAATGTCTGAAGATGAAGTTTGCGAGCCAGAGAAACGGAAGTCATGGAGACGGTGGCATCCCAAACATACATGGGGAGATCCTAGATCAAGCTGGACAGAATGATGCCAAGGTATGCTGGGGTATTTTCTTTGGGAAAGGAGCTGGATAAGACATTAGGTCAACCAGAGCAGTCAGGTTTGTGAATTTTGGGTTGGAGATAGAACCGGGCAGTGCGTTGTCCCCGGACTATGAGTTTTGAGGCTGATACATGAAAGGTTTTTAGTGGCAGGTGAGCTCGTGATTGAGTGGGCCGTCGGAAAAGGTGTCCGTGAGTTGGTGCCTGTTTTCAGCTATGTGGCGATTGGTGCGCCAATTTATCATTGTGCCCGCTTTGTCTGCTAGCTTGATTGGTCGCCAAACGCAACAGCATCGTTCTCGGCTGTGCCTGCCTTTTCCTCAAGTACAGGGTGTGTGTTTTCCACAGCTGCACCGGCACCATTTCCAGCTATTTCCTCTGTATCAACGCCACATCGTGCTCCCACCAGGAGTTTTAAAAGTTCATGAATTTTAATAACAATTTATTCCCTGACCACAAATTCAACTGGATCATCTCGCCCACATCCCTCTCTTTCCGGAACCTCTCCGTCTTCGTTTCCGTTGACAGACTCAACACAAAGCAATTTCCCCCACCATTTGTTGAATTCTCCCTCCAGTATGTCTCCTCCTCTTTTGTGCATCTGTCCTTGAAGCGCGCCCATCCAATCACAGCGAGCACAGAGCCCCCGGTCCTCACCTTCTGTCCCAACAACCAGCAAATACAACGCGTCATCCTCGACCATTTCGACTACCTTCAAACAGACCGCATCACCAGAAATATGTTTCTCGCCCCACCCAGACAGGGGCCATTCACTTCGTTCGGTCCAAGACCCCCACCAACCGACCATCCTCTCGCAGCATCATGCCTTGCCACCGGACAAAGTACAAAACCTCCTCCCACACCTCCATACTCACCACAGTCCAAGGTCCCGAAGGATCCTTCCACAACCAACAGATATTTAACTTGACTTCCACACATATCATATACTGTGTCCGTTGCTGTCGATGTGCTCTCCTCCAACTGAAGCAGACAGAAC
>NW_025212628.1:4238-6876 GCF_004010195.1 Chiloscyllium plagiosum | reverse complement strand
GGGCAGTGTTTGCCATGTATGCAATGCTTGAACGAATGGATAATCTGGGCTATTTGATTTATGTGCCTGTGTATGTCCAAGAATTAGGATTTATTCTACAGCTCCTGAGTTGCTGCACAAACACTGGAATCTACGTCGTGACACAGAATAGGTTCAGAGGACAATTCAAAAAATTGGTGATATATCCCTTCAGTCTGATCACTCACAGAATCAAAAGGCAAACTTAGTACCAGCTTCTAGTTCCCATTGTATACCCTGACTCCCAACGATGATTTAGATTAATTGACACACGATATTCCAAATCTGGTCGGACTGAAGCCTAAAACAGCATTAGCAGTATATCCACAGATTTACATTCTAGCACGCTCAAAATGAATGTTGTCATTTCATTTTTCTTCCTACACTCCAAGTGAAATTGCAAACCTGATGAAGAATATCCCGAACCAGGGCTCAAAGACTATTAGCGTGTAAAAACTCCGACGTTCTTTCGAATTTAGAACATAGTCTGTGCGCCCGTTCCTCCAATAAAATTGCATCTCATCCTGTTTTTCCACATTGTTTACCATTTTAACATTGCAGTCGGCTGTCTTGTTGGGAAAGCTTGGACAGTAATTTGGTTATTAAATGTTGATGGACACAACAATTAAATGTTGATATGTAATTAAAATATGTTAATTTTTTAGACAATCGTTAGATAAAACCATTAACAATATTGTCTGCAGCCACGACCTTTCCAATCAACTCGCCCTCCTATCGAAACCTTCCAAATTTAGAATATACTTTGCGCATGTAAACATCCTATGAACGTTCATAACCTCAAATTGAATGTCCTTGTGCTCGATTAGTCACTTCATTGTCCACTCTCTCCGTCTTCCCTCGTCCTTCAGCAGTCTCCCCATCTCGTTAACACTCCTGCCAGTCCGCAATGGTGCATGATTGACCTCTTAGAACTTTTCCAAAATGTCGTTTCCCTCAGTCTGCAAACTAGTGGTCTCCTCCTGTCTCGAAATTAAACATAGGGATTTCGGATCGTCAAGTTAAAATGAAGTTGTCATCAGAGATGACAAGCTGATTTGGGGTCGATCGTCGCAGGTAAAGGGACAGCTGGAAAATGGGAAGCCTTCAATAATTAGATAACGAGAATCCAGAGGAAGTATTTTTCTCTTAGGGTGAACGGAAAGGCTGGTAGGGATAGGGAATGGTGTATGACTAGAGAAATTGAGAGTTGGGTTTAGAAAAAAGAAAGAAGCATATGTAAGGTAAAGACAGTTTAGAACGAGTGAATCGTTAGAAGAGTATAAAGGAATGAGGAGGATACTGAGGATGGATATCAGGACAGCCAAAAGGAGGCATGATTTAGCTTTGGCAAATAGAGGTAAGGAGAATCGAAAGTGTTTTTTACAAATATGTTAAAGACAAAAGGATAACTAGGGAGAAAATAGGGTCCTACAAAGATCAGCAACGCGGATTCTATTTGGAACCGCAGAAAATGGGGGAGATACTAAACGAGTATTTTGCATCAGTGTTTACTGAAGAAAAGGATATGGAAGATATAGACTGTGGGGACATAGATGGTGACACCGTGCAAAATGTCCAGATTACAGGGGAAGAAGTGCTGGATGTCTTGAAACGCAAAAAGGTGGATAGCTCCCCAGGACCTGATCAGGTGTACCCGAGAACTCTGTGGCATGTTAGATAAGTGATTGCTGGGCCATTGCTGAGATGTTTGTATAAGCGATAGTCACAAGTCAGGTGCCGGAAGACTGGAGGTTTGCTAATCTGATGCCACTGTTTAAGAAGTGTGGTAAGGACAAGCCAGGGAAATATAGACAAGTGAACATGACGCCGGTAGTGGGCAAGTTGTTGGAGGGAATCCTAAGGGACAGGATGTACATGTATTTGGCAAGGTAAGGACTACTTAGGGAGAGTCAACATGTCTTTGTGTGTGGGAAATCATGTCTCACAAACTTGATTGAGCTTTTTTTTGAGGAAGTCACAAAGAAGAATAATGAGGGCAGAGTGGTAGACGTGATTTATATGGATTTCAGTGAGGCGTTCGACAAGGTTCCTCATGGGAGACTGATTAGCAAGGTTAGATCTGACGGACGACAGCGAGAACTAGCCATTTGGATACAGAACTGGCTTGAAGGAGGAAGATAGATGGTGGTGGTGGAGGGTAGTTTATCGGGACTGGAGGCCCGTGACCAGCGGAGTGCCGCAAGGATCGATGCTGGGCCCTCTACTTTTTTGTCAATTACATACATGATTTGGATGCGATCATAAGAGGTACAATTAGTAAGTTTGCAGATGATACCAAAATTGGAGGTGTAATGGACAGCGAAGATAGTTACCTCAGATTACAACAGGTTCTTGACCAGATGGCCAATGGGCAGAGAAGTGGCAGATGGAGTTTAATTCAGATAAATGCTGCATTTTGGGATAGCAAATCTTAGCAGGGCTTATACGCTTAATAGTAAGGTCCTAGGCAGCGTTGCTGTACAAAGAGATTTGGAATGCAGGTTCGTAGCTCCTTGAAAGTGGAGTCGGAGGTAGATAGGATTGTGAAGAAGTCGTTTGGTATGCTTTCCTTTCATGGTAAGAGTATTGAATACAGGAGTTAGGATGTCATGTTGGGGCT
>NW_025212628.1:0-2559 GCF_004010195.1 Chiloscyllium plagiosum | reverse complement strand
ACTGATCCAGAATCTGGTTTCCAGCATCTGCAGTCATTGGTTTTACCAAGTGGGAATTAATCCGAGTTATGTTTGTGCAAAAAAAGGAGACTTCCAACCTGATGACACAAATACAGTCAAATAAATAAAACATGTTCGATATTCCAAAAAACTGACCATCGGCATATCATGTCCTGGTGTCAAATGTCAAGAATTCCATTTCATAGGCATTGGCATCAGTTTTGGAACCAGGGGAGATCTGTACTGATGGGACAGTCACCATCTGAACCGATCTGGAACCTGCATTCACACGGAAGTATAAATAGAGTGCTCACGTGTACTTTAAAACAGGGACTATGGGGAGGGGCGAGGGAAGGGAAAACGACAGGAAGTATGACAGTAAAAAAAAGATAAGCAGCCGATTTGCATATGTGCAAGAGAGTTCAAGTACAATTCAGACTACGAAAGAAGTAAAAAGGGATGGATAACTCAGGAAATATTATGAGATATGTTGGAAATCATGAGGGTATGAATACTACCATTAGGCACTTTATCTGAATTCGTAATAAGAATAATGAGTTAACAGCACAACTCATGGCGAATGAAAATAATTTAGTTGCCATTACGGAGACATGGTTACAGGATGGTCACGATGGAGAGTTGCATCTCCAGGCGTTCAGAGTATTCGAAAGGACACACAGGAAGGTCAGGGAAGTGGTGTAGCTCTGATATTCAAGAAGGAAATCTTAATTAATTGGAATCCATTTGAGTGGAAATTAAAAATTCAAAGACATAAAATTTCTCTTGTCCGCATAGTCAAAACGACACCAAATAATAGCATCACATTGGCGTGGCAATAAATAAATAAATGAATAATGCCTGTACAAAGTGCATGGCAATTATCGGGGGATTTTAATCTCAGATTGACTGTTCAAACCGGCGCTGTCCGGGCAGCCTTGTGGACAGGTTTGTCGAGTGCATCCGTAATAGTACACTTGAACAGAACGCAATGGAAATGAAAACGGAGTGAACTATCCAGTGCCATGGAACGAGATTTGATAACAGTCTCGGCCGACCATCTGCCTGGCGTTGGCACATTGTCCCATTTCTGCATGGGTCTTTTCCGGGTGCTCCCACTTTCGTCCAACAGGCCAAAGATATGCTGTTTAAGTGAATTGGCCTTGCTAAAGTGCCCGTAGTGATCTGCAGTGTTTAGCTAAAGTGCATTAGTCACGGGAAATGTACACCCATGGGTATGGAAGTGGGTCTGGGTGGGATACGCTTCAGAGGGACAGTGTGGACCTGTCAGGCAGAATGACCTGTTTCCTCACTGTAAGTATTTGATAATCACTTACCACCACATTAGAACTTGGCCTTGCTCCACTTCGCCTTTTCATTTGGTGTTCTCCCGAAGAATTCCGATGCAATTTCTTCTGTGTGTTTATTCTTGATTGACCGCCTAGAGCGTGGAATGGTCTCAATTCTTATACACAAGGGTATTCGTGCCCATCGGAATGAATATCCTCCATTCACCAATGGGTCAATCAGGCCAGATCACGCTGAGTAATCGGGGTGAAAAAGGCATTGACAGGTTGATGGCAGGTCGGTCCTTAGATGTCGATGACTGCAGGTTCTGGGAGCATGTAGAACCCTCCATTTCAGAGTGTAATGCGATCATGTATCTGTTACACATCTCAACGTTTCCGTTCACCCTGACGATGACATTCCAACCAAATTCGGGTGTATGTGATAGATTTTCAACTGCCGGGTTCATTGCTAACTGGCTGTTGGTAGTTGCAGCCTGTCTGGATGATGCAGCATGCGTAATATCACTGTTATTTTTGTTAAGGCTCACCTTAGGTACCCAGAATTCTTTCCTATTTGTCCATTTTTCTTGAACTCCATCATGTTTTTGAGAGCCCTTCCCGGCCAAGGACCTCCTTTTGGTCCTGTTGTGATGGATCACAACATGAAAGGCAGTGACTGCAGGACCATACTGATTCAAGCTAAGCCCAATATATGCTGGAGCAACGAAACTGATGCAGATAGCGTATGAGAAAACGGTACTTTCTAGAGATTGATCAAATACAAAAAAAGGTAAACTTTGCTATCGAAGTACGCCTTGCTCACATTCCTTCTCGTCCTTCACTTGACAGGCGCATTTAGCTGAATGGTCTTGATGTTCTAAGTGTGAGCCTGCACTGCTTATCTGTGAACCCGGACAGTGAATTCTGGTTCTGTGAGGTCGAGACCATACTGGTATTCGTCTCTCTTCAGGTGTCGGCCTGTCATGACAATGTGCGAGGTTTATTCTGGAGATCAGACGATGGTGATGCATACCATCATGAGGCCAAACGGAAGTATTGTATCACAGCTTTTCTTATTCTGCTGCATCGTCTTCCTAATCATCCCTTTTTGGTTGTGCTTCATGCTTTCCACGATCCCACTGAATTGTTTAGTATACAATGTGGAATTTCTGCTTGATACCAAGCATAGTTATCAAAATTTGCATGACTCAGCCTTTGAAATGGATTCATCGATCTGACCTGTTACTGCGAGGTAGACCCCATCCTGTAAATA
>NW_025212627.1:10942-27707 GCF_004010195.1 Chiloscyllium plagiosum | reverse complement strand
CCCTCCTGTACTCTCCATTGAACCAGGGTTGATACCCTGGCTTGATGGTAATGGTTGAGTAGAGGATATGCTCGGCCATGAAGTTACAGATTTTGCTGAAGTACAAGTCTGCTACTGTTGATAACCCACAGTGCCTCATGGATGCCCAGTTTCAAGTTGCTAGATCTGTTCAATGGATAGTGATAGTGCCACACAAATGATCGAGGTTATTCTCAATATGAAGGCTGGACTTTGTCTCCCCAAGGACTGTGCTCTCACTCTTACTGATCCTGTCATGGACAGATGCATCTGCAGCTAGAAGATTGGTAAAGATGAGGTCAAGTATGTTTTTCCCTCCTGTTGGTCCCTCACCACCTGCAGCAGACCCACTCGAGAAGCTATGTCCTTCAGGACCCGACCAGCTCGATCAGTAGTACTGTTGCCAAGTCACTCTTGGTGGTGGACTTTGAAAGTTAACACCCAGAGTAAATCTGGTGCCCTTGCCATCCTCAGTGTTTCCACTAAGTGTTGATCAACATGGAGGAGTACTGATTCATCAGCTGAGGGAGGATGGTACGTGGTAATCAGCGGGAGGTTTACTTGTCCATGGTTAACCAGAAGCCATGAGACTTCATGGGGTCTGCAGTCAAAGTTAAGGACTCCCAGAGCAACTCCCTTAACAATTGAGATTGCCATGTAGAAGGGGGGATCAATAAGTTCACAAATGATATGAAAATAATGAGGAAGATAGCCTTAGTTTATCAAAGGATATAAAAGAGCAGGTCAGATGGCCTGGTCAGGAGGAAGCCAATTGGGAAGGACAAACAATGCAAGGCAGTACATGAAGTCATAGTGTCATAGAAATGTACAGCAATGAAACAGACAGTCCATGCTGACCACACATCCTAAATTAATCTCGTCCCACTTGCCAGCATTTGGCCCATGTCCCTATAAGCCCTGACTGTTCATATACCCATCCAGATGTCTTGTAAATGTCATAATTGCACAAACTTCCACCACCTCTTCTGGTCGCTCATTCCATACACACACCACCCTCTGCATGAAAAAGTTGCCCTTTAGGTCCTTTTTAAATCTTTCCCATTGCACCTTAAACCTTTGCCCTTTAGTTTTGGACTCCCCTATCCTGGGGAAAAGACATTGGTTATTCACCCTATCCATGCTCTTCATGATTTTATAAATTTCTATAAGGTCACTCCTCAGCCCCTGTTGATGCAGGGAAAATAGACCCAGTCTATTCAGCTTCTCCATATAGTTCAAACTCTCCAACCCTGGCAACATCCATATAGATCTTTTCTGAACTCTTTCAAATTTCATAGCACTTTTCCTACAGCAGGGAGTCCAGAATTGAATGCAGTATTCCAAAATTGGCTCAAACAACTGAATGGTAGGACCTGGGGAAGTGCCCAGGATCAGAGAGACCTAGCTGTGCATGTCCAGGTATCAGAACTGTTGGATAAAATAGTTAAGAAGGTATTTGTGATACTTGCCTTTGTTATGATGGAACTGTACATAACATTGATTAGTACTGAGTGTGTTTCTGGAATCCACACTGTAGGAGGTATGTGACAGTGCTGGCGAGGGTGCAGAGGAGGCTTACCAGGATTTTGTCTGGGCTGGAGAGTTTTAGTTATGAAGTGAGACTGGGATTGTTTTCATTGGAACAGAGGAGAAGGAGGAGGGACATGATTGGGATGTAAAGCATTCTGAGGATCTAGATAGGGTGGACAGGAAGAAACTTTGGTGGAGTGATCAATGACCAGATGGCATATTTAAGCATAAGGGCAGGTGGTTTCAAGAGGATGTGAAGGATTTTTGTTTTACCCAGAGAGTGGTGAGAATCTGGAACTCACCTCCTATAGTGACGGTCAGGACATTTGAGCAGTATTTAAAATTGCACCTGTGATACCAAGGCATCAAAGACTATCGGCCATGTTCTGGAAGATGGGAGTTAAATATTCAAATGCTTGTTTTAGATCAGCACAGACTTAATGGGCTGAAATCCCTTTTCCCCTGCTGCAGTTTTCAAAATCTCTGTGACTGCTGTATGACCTCAACCAGCAAAGAGTTTCCACTGCTGTCTATTGACTCAAATTTCACTCGGAATCCTTGATGCCATTCTTAGTCAAATGTGGCCTTGATGTCAATGTTGAGAAGAAGCCTTTAAAATCTGTAGCAAATGCAGCTCATAATTCAGATTCTGAACAATTAGTGCAAGTTGATCACCATCTGACCAATGATTGCAGCCAGTGAAACTGACTGACATCATGAAATCTCAGCCGGGTTTCTTGGTGTTAGTAGAATGTTACTACATAAGAAAGATTCTGTGATGCAATTTGCCTGCAGTCTAAGTAATCCTCCCTCACATTTCTCGTACTGACTTCCTCCTCCTGCTCTGAAATTCTCAAACATTGAATAATCCATTAAGACTACAAGATGTAGTAGCAGATGCAACTTGAAACATGCTTTTTCTGACAAGTCAAAATATTTTTTTAAATTTAACATTTTAAACTGATTAGCTGAGTGCACAATTTACATCTCCAGAAGGGATCAGAAAATCCCACAAACATTCATTTCTGTGCAATGAACAGAAGATTAACATTTCAACAATGCTCTCACACATTGCAAGAAATGAGGGAAAAAGCACTTTAAGCCACTTAAAAGACCAACTGGGAACTCCCCCACAGCATGAGTGAGAGTGGATTGTGAACTGGCCAATTTTACTGCCTTACACACACTGCATGTACAAACCCTGATGGCACGAAGTTTTATCGCACATTTTTAAACTGTCCTTTGAAAAATTAAGTTCTAAAATCTGTAATCTGCAAGGCAATGTGTTCGAAAAGGCTGATCATCACCACTTTTGCATCAGCAATTAGAGGTGGTCAAGAATGGCTACATCCCATGTATGACTAACAAATTAAATTGTCTGATTGTGCTGGCTGTTGTAATTTTTTTATGTTCAGAGATACTCAAATGACTGTGAACAGAAACTTGAGGAAACAAAACTTTTCAAAATGGGTGTCAATTTCACAGAATCATCGAATCCCGCCAGCATGAAAGCAAGATATTCGGCCCATCGAGTCCACACCGATTCCATTGAAGAGCATCCCACCCAGACTCACCCCATTTTTGTGACCTTGCATTTCCCATTCCTAACCCAACTAGTCTGCACATCCCTGGACACTACAGGACAATTAAGCATGGCCAATCCATCCAACCTGCACATCTTTGGACCTTGGGAGGAAATTGGAGGAAACCCATGCAGACACGGGGAGAATGTGGATGCTGTTTGCCCCGAGAATGCTGACTTATTGCCATCTCAGTTGCCCCAAAGAAAGTGATTGTGGACATTCTTCATGAACCGAGAATATGGTGCAGTAAAAGCACAGCAGGTCAGACAGCATCTGAGGAGCAGGAGAATTAATGTTTCCGGTATAAGCGCGTCATCAGGAATGGAAAGCCCTTCTCCAGCATCTGCAGTCCTCACTTTCTCCATTCTTCATGAACCATAAACTTGTAGTGTAGATGCTTAGGAGATTTTAACCCTACAACAATGAAGACATGGTAATATATGTCTGAGTCAGGATAGTATGTGATTTGGAAAAGTTGGCAATTTCTGTCATTGTCTTTCATGGTAGGCACTTGAAAATGTTTTGGTATATTACTGCAGTACATTCAGCAGATGTGGTTCATATCGGATATTTAAGCCATGACATGAGATGAATTCTTGAGGTTTGCTGTACCTGCGTAGATCTGAACAATTGTGATGGGATCTTGCCAGCCCTGAACAATATGGGCATTGGTGAGAGAATAGAGAAAATAGAATGAGATTGTCAGGAAGGATTTTGTTTGACGTTGAATGTAAAAATATTCAATTTGTCAACCAAGTGTTGAAAGCTGAGATGAAACTCTCACTACATAGTTATGAGAGGTCTATTTGCATCCATTTCCATTCATTAACATCTCATTATTAATTAATTACACTTCTTTATATATATATATATTTATTCCTCCTCCCAGCCACCAGATAGAAACCCAATGGTGACTATTCCCAACCTGAGAGAGTGTGTACCAGATGATTCCAGGTAATGACCTGATGTCCCATATTCACCAACATCCCAACATATTACATGGGAATGATGGTCCACAGATATTGGCATTGTATATGTGATGTGTGGTCTGCAATTGTAGTGTGGTGCATAGATAACGAGGCAAGTTTCAGAAAACTGCACGAGGAAATCCTGCTAAGCCTCTAGGAGAGAAACCTTGACAAAATTGTCTCTTAGCTTATTTCTGGGGAATTTCCATTCCCTGGAGAATATTCCATACAACTCCTAATGTCAGCCTTATATACAATGAAGGTACAATGGGAGTCAGGAAATGTAAGAATTTCCCACAGAATGAGTATTCTGAATTGCTCTAGTTGCATTTATGTAGCTAATCCAGTGATGTTTCTGACCAGTTGTGCAGGGTAGTGCCATTGAATGTTAAGGGACGATCTTTCATTGAAAGTAGACATTGTTTAGCACATGTGCTGCAAATGTTACTTACTACTTATTTGCTACTAATTTGTCCAGGTTTTGTTGCTTGCAAGTGGGTGACATGGTGGCTCAGTGGTTAGCACTGCTGCCCCACAACATCAGTGTCCCAGGTTCAATTCCAGCTTCAGTCAACTATCTGTGTGGAGTTTGCACATTCTCCTCGTGTCTGCGTGGATTTCCTATGGGTGCTCCGGCTTCCTCCCATAGTCCAAAGATGTGCAGGTTAGGTGAATTGTCCGTGCTAAATTGCCCATAGTGTTTGGTGCTTTAGTCAGAGGGAAATGGGTCGGGGTGGGTTACTCTTTAGAGGGTCGGTATGGACTGGTTGGGCCACAGGGCCTGTTTCCACACTGTAAGGAATCTAATCTAAAAAAGTGCTTTATTACTTGAGGAATTGTAAATAGGATGGAACTATGCCCAATCATCAGCAAAAAATCTCCACCTTTGACCTTATGCTATGTTGATTCATCTCACATTGTTGTATATCTTTGTTTAATTGTTAAACTCTGATGGTACATTGATTTAGAGCAAAGAATGAAAAAATGTCTGAAATGGTTTACTTCAGTCCTCAAATGCATATAGTGCCCTCTCTTGGAATGCAAGTTGTATTAAAACATTCTTTATTATATTGCGTGACATTAAATAAAGCAGCCAGCTCTAAAAAAATGCTGCAGCATATAAAGAAATGATAAATTATATTTGCATCCAAGAACAATAAATTTATTCAAAAAATGCATTTTAATTATGCATATTTAACATGCTGTTTTCAAAATAAAATTCTATAACTATTTATCAACCAGAACAATAAGGAGACTATCCTTGCCTTTGTCCTCCAGATTTGAAAAATTCAACACATTTACAGCCATCCTTCCATGGTCTACTCTACATAAACTGGTTCAAAATGGTTATAAAACTACCAAGAGTCCTCAAAGAAATAGCAACGGGCTGCTTTTGCCAGCCATTATTTTACATATTTGCATCAAGACTTCCTCCTGTCAGCCTAACATTTAACAATGGAGTGGTGTTCGTATTCTGTTTGTCACTCCTCCCACCCCACTTTATACAAGTGATGTTGTGTTGATTTCAGGGCCTCAATGACTTTCTGCTGTGATGGTGTCCCCTCTAAATTGCTGCGTTTTCAAAAATTCATTCATGGGATGTGGGCTAGGTGGACATTTATTAACCATTCCTCACTGCCACCTGGACCAACTGGCTTGCAAGGACCATTTCAGAGGACAGTTTAGCTTCAATCATTTTGCTGTGGGTCTGGAGTCACATGTAAGCCAGACCAGGTAAGGATGGCAGATTTACTTTCCTAAAGGACATTAGTGAACCAAATGGGATAATTGACTGTGGTTGCCGTTAGACCACCTCTTAATCCCAGATTTTCTTCATCATCATGTTAGGATTCTTACTTATGTCCATAGAGAATCTGGCAATGCTACTACAACACCAAATCCCCATAACTGGCTTTGCTGAAAGACAAATCCTTCACGTTTTTGAATAATTGAAAGCATAAGGTGTCCATTGACTAGCATTTCAGTTTTTTTTATTGCTCGACCCGAACCTGCAGGATTATATGTTTGTGCTTCAGTGAAAGATGACCTTATGAAAGCTAAAAAAATTTTCTTCTTTCAAGCTAGATTTGAATCAGGTATTAAACTTGTCCAGCAATATCACCAGCTATGAACACAACAATCTTTACCAAGGAGAAGGATGTTTTCCAGGACCTAAGAGGATGGCGAGGAAAATACAATTGTAAAAAAGTTTAAAGTTAATAAAGTGGATGTATTGGATGAACAGTATGTACTTAAAGTTGGTAAGGCAATGGAATTGGATGAGATGTATCCACGCATACTGAAGAAGTGAGAATTGAAATTGGAAAGGCAATAGTTTTTGCCTTCCTTGGACTCAGTGCCAGATGATTAAAGAACTCTCTTATTCTAAACTTTTTGTAAAGATCAAGCAGTCAATTTAACTTGCGTGATGGGTATCTACTTGGATCAATAATTTGGGACAAAATTAATAATCACACAGACAAATGTGGGTTAATTAATAAATCCATGTTGGTTCTTATTAAGGGAAATTCGAGGTTCTACAAATTAGGAGGTTTTTTTGATGGATACCTGAGTGCTAATGGGGGCAATGTTGATGGTGTCTGCATGGATTTCCAGGAAGCATTTCGTAAAGTATCACACAACAGACTGTGAGCAAGATCAGAGCTCAAGGAATGAAAAGTGCCATTGATTCAAAATTGGAGATGTAGCAAGGGGTAGGGAGTTGTGGTCAATAGATGTTTTGTTTCTGGCTGGGTTAAGGTCTGGGTAGGAATTCCCCAGAGGTCAATGTGGAGATTGTTGCTTGCCTTCATAAATATTAAAATTCTACACCTTGGTGCATGGGCAAATTTCCAGAATTTATGGACAGTATAAAACTTGGCAGCACTGTAAACTGTGAGGGGAAATTCATTCAGAGTATAGACAAGTTTCTGGAGTGGGCAGGTACGTGAGAAATGAATTTCAATGTGTAGAAGTGTGAGATAACAAAAAAATTGTAGGAAGGACATGGAGAGACATACAAAAAAAAGTAATTAAATAGGAGTTGCAAGACTTGGGTATATCATGCATAAGTCATTAAAGGCAGAAGTTTGGTTGTGAGATATGTTAATAAAGCAATACAGTATCCGAGGCTTTATTGAAATGGGTATGGTGATTGTTGAGGACATAAAACTAAAATTACATAAGACAGTAGACCAACCTCATCTGGTGTATTGTCTATAGTTATGGTCTCAACATTTCAGGAAGGATGTGAAGGTATTGGCGAGAGGGCAGAAGTGATTTAAGTGAATGTGCAAGGAATGAGGAATTTCAGTTTTAAGATGGAATGGAGAAACTGGAACTGTTTCCCGAGGAGATGAGAAACCTGAGAGGAGATCTGGATGAGATATTCAAGGTTTGAGAGGTCTGAACAGAGTAAATAGGGAAAAAGTTTCCCACTCACGAAAGGATTGAGAACAAGAAAGTGTAGATTCAAAGTAATTTGTAAAAGAAATGAATGGTTAGGGTCTGAAAAGCACAGTCTGAATGTATGGTCAAGGTAGCTTCAAGTGGGGCATTCTAAAGGACATTAGATGGTTATTTGTAAACAAACAATTTGACAGTGAGAAAGTGAGAGAGTACTTGGAGAAAAGTTCATTCAGATTGCCAATGCAGTCACAGTGGACCAAAGGACTCGCGATTGCAACAATTCTGTGTTTCTGCAGACTCTGAAAAGCCAGCTTTAATTCTGTTGCAGTTAATTTGTTTATGAATTGTCCTCACTGAAAATGGTTCATGGTCAGAAATGTGATGGCAAAAGGATGTAGAGTTCAAGGGAATTGATTTGTCAACCCCCAGACATTCTCAAAACCCAAATCATTTATGAAGTGCATCTCCTGTGATTTAATACATATTGTGAAGCCTTCAAGGAGACACACAGCTTCTGAGTTTTGATGTCTCATAAGAGTACAGTAATTTGCTTTCGCACAATTACTGGGCTCTCTCCATGCACTGCTTTCACTCATGCTATTTTCTGTTCGCAGCACTCCTGTGTAAGCCATTCAATCAGCTTCTGAGAATGGTGCATCTCGGCTGCTGTTCCAATCATCCTACTTTTTGTTTCCTCTTGAGAACCAAAATGAGAACATCTTCAGTCAACAAAAAGAGCAACCATTCGTAAAGTACCATATAGTAGGAACACCATCACAATCTAATTTAATCTCACGGCCATATTCTGTCTGACCAGCCTTTTAAACAAACACATCCAGATCTCATCTGTGAATACATTCTATTAATATAAGGTTGCCATTCTTTTGAGAGAGAAGTGCGAACAGCAGGACTGAGGGCAAAGAAATAAAGAATTATGAATGACAAGTCAGCAGGGCAAGACAAATGTATATTTTTAAAAGCTTTTCATCAATATTGATGGGTTTTTAAGTTGATCCCAATTTCAAGTCAATTGTGATTTGGAACTGGAATGTGGTTGCTTATTCACTACTTGACCTCAATTTTGATGAGGTCTCGGCAGACTTTAATTTCACAATGGGAAGCTATAATGTTATTTGGTGCACACTGTGTATAATAACAGGGCAAGTGCATCAGTGAAGCAAAATGATCAGTAAGCAAATCTGCAGTAATAATACCACTCTAGACAATTGCAAACCTGAATGACATCTTAATGTTTCAGTTTTACTTTTTAAATTATGCAATCATGCTAATTTCACTCAATGATTATAAATGGTGTCGAGTGAACCTTTCAAGAAAGATGAGTACACTGGAATGGTTAAATCGGTTTGGAAATCCTGAAATTATCCTCTAGCACCATGTCAGGGTTTTTTGCTTTCATTCTTATAAAAGAAAATTCGATTAAGGCAGTGAACCTTAAAGTCTGTACAACTTTTTCACCCACAACAATCATCCATTAAAAACTTCAGTTTGAAGTCCTTTTATCCATTGATGAAAATAACCATGGAAATTCTTTAAGATTGAATCTTATTTTCCCTTTTCCTAATCCAATCCAGGAGATGTCTGTGACCTCACAAGAGTCACAATGAGAAACTGCTGCTGCAAAAAAAGTGATTGCTTCATGTCTGTTCTGTGAACAGAGAATGTAATATTCTGACAAACCATTGTGCTTTTCCAAAGGAATCCTACTGCACAAATGAAAAGTTTGGTCACTTAATCACAGCTTGTGACTTGGATTCAATGCCTGTTTCTGTAAGTGTTATTGAACTGACCTGTGTCTCAATTACATTCACATCCAGAGTTTTTATCCAAACTTACCAAAAGCCAGAACAAACTTATAGTGTGGGATGGTAGACGACAGGTTGTTCCTTCTGAAGTGGGAGTCCAGGATTTGCAATGCCAGTACCATCAATTAATTTTTATCATTTTCAGCTTCTGTCAGGACACATTAAGTGCACTGACCAAATGGCCTGATTCATAGGGATTCTATGATCTATGATTCTATGATCAATTACCAAAGTACAAGCTAATTTTTCTCACATAGGTATCTTTAGAATACATTTATCAATCAGGTTTTAGTTTCTAGTTAAGCAATCTTCTCTGTCATTACTTCTGCCTGCAGAGAAGGTAGCTGAAACTAATCTACAGGGAAAGGTCACTAAGTCAATTTATCAATACGGTTAAGACACTAAATGGAACTTTATAGATTGTTCAGATGTGTTAAGGCACACCTCTGGAGAAAGTGGGACTTAGAAACATAGGCGTAGAAATTAGGAGGAGGAATAGGCTATTTGGCCCGACAAGCTTGCTCCACCATTCAAGCTGATCATGGCAGATCCTTTATCTCGGGTAAACAAACAGGAGGCTGGAAGAACACAGCAAGCCAGGCAGCATCAGGAGGTGAAGAAGTTAACGTTTCGGGTATAACCCTTCTTCAGGACAGGATGTGGGGTTTAGGGAGGTACATGTAAAGAGAAGGAGTGGGTGGGGTGGGGAGAGCAGAATAGTGAGATAGTGGTAAGTGAGCACAGATAGTGGGTATGACCTGGTTCATCGATAAGAGGATGAATCCGGTTGGTAGAAGGAAGGAAGCGTTGGTGGATAGAATGGAATGGAGGAGGGCGGGGCTGAAAAGGGAGCTGGGGATGGGCGAGAAAGTTATTTGGAATTCAAGAACTCAACATTCAGTCCTCCAGGCTATGGGCTGCCTTGGTGGAAGATAAGGTGTTGTTCCTTCAATTTGAGGTCTGATTTTTCATAAACTTTGATATGTTTAAAATATAAACAATTACCCATTTCTTTCTTGATTTTATTGGCTTCTTGGTTAGAGAATTCTACAAGTTTATGACCCTTTAAGTGAAGGACCTTTTCCTCAACTCAGTGTGAAATAGTTCCCTGCTTCTTGATTCCCCAAGCAGGAAAAACATCCTCCTTGCATCTGGTCTGCTCAGCCCAGTTTGAATTTTGCATATTTCAGTCAGATCCTCTCTCACCCTTCTGAATTCAATGAATACAGGCCCAGTTGAAACTAATCTCTCTTCATACAACAGCCTGCCATGCCCGGTAGCAGCTTAGTGAACTTCACTGCATTCTCTCCATGACAAGTATATGCCTTCTGCTGTAGCAAGTCTAGAGGTGTGGTCTCACCAAGGCCCGGCATGATTGCAATAAGACATCCCTAATCAGATCTTCTTTTGATAAAGATCAATATATCATTTGCTCTCCTGACTGCTTGCTGAACCCACTGATCTACTTTTATTGACTGTGTACCAAAGCACCCATTTCTTTTCATGCATCCACACTTTCCATTATACCAGTATGTAAATAATACCCTTTTCTTCCTGTCTTCACACTGAAGTGTATAACTTCACATTAAACATGTTCTACTCCATGTGTGACCCATTCACTCAACCTGTCTAAATCATCTTGATGCCTCCTCGTATCCTCCTCATAACTCATAATCCAAACCAATCTTGTGTCATCAGTAACACTGAAAATATTGCTCGTGGTTTCCTCATTCAGGTCATTTATAGATATTGTGAATAGCTTGGGCCCTGGACTGATCCTTATGGTCGCTCACAAGTCACTGCCTGCCCCTGAGGAAAAATAAAACATTTATTCTCAAGACATCTCACATTAGTCATCAAATTCTCAATCCATGTAATATATTACCCCCACCCTGTGTGCTTTCTCTTTGCCAGTTTACCTCTTATGAGTAAAGAGCCTTGTCAAAAGCCTTCTGAAACTTCTAATACAACCTATCCACTGGGTTCTTCCTTATCTATTCCACTTGTTACAGCCTCAGAAAACTACAGTTGGGTAGTTAAGCATGATTTGCCTTTCCGTAAACTCATGTTGCTTTTGTTTAATCTCATTGCTGCCTTCCAAGTGTTACGTCACATATCTTTCAGAATAGACTCCAACATTTTCCCCACCACTAATGCAAGGCTAACTGGGTTGTAATTCTGTTATAATTTTTTTCCCTCCCTTTTTAAAATGTGGGGTTAAATTTGCTGTACCTGGCTTGAACCCAGGCATTCTGGCCCACAAGTATGGTCATGTGAGCTTTCATATTAATCCTGCAAATATAAGTATTTTGAATTAACCTGTTTGGACATACTGTGACACATCTCCAGCATAGGTAGGACTTGAACCTGGACCTCTGGCTCCAAGGCAAGACTATACAAGAACCTTGGTCTCTTCCTATCGGAGAAATTCAGCCCAGTGAATCAGAGACCACAAATGAGGATTGTGGTGAAATTGACAAGTAGTTTATTAAACAAAGCAATATTGCGGAAGAGAAATTGACCAGACTGACACAGAACTGATTCTCTGCACAGTTGGCCAGAATGTTCTTTCCTGAGCGGAAAGTGCTGGTAAGTTTATAGAGGTACAACACAAAGGTGATAATTGTAAAGCAGTTCCAGTACAGTGGTGAAAATTGTAAAGCGATTAAAACAAGAATAAACTGAATGGAAGTTGCAATTCATTTGTAACTGACACAGGAGATTCCAGCCATCTCCGTGAGCAGGTGAGAATGTCTTCTAGAGAATTCTTCATTGTATTTCCTGTTCACTCGAATATGCATAAATGTTCCTTCTTCTGGCATTCAGGTCTGTCCATTGTATTCCTCCTGTGAGCGAAATCTTCCGGGGCGATTATACGGTATTGGTTTCAATGGGAAACTAGCCTGTCCTGAGGGTATTGGAACCACAGTGCTAATTGGGGCTGAGAGCTTTACTGTGAAGGCTGTTTGGGAAGTGTATTCTCCGGTCTGGTTATAGCTTGGCCATATCTGGTTTCTTTGTTAGCCTGTTTAGCCAAGACTGGGGCATTGTGGGTGTGTTGGGAGTGTGTTGGCAGGCTTGATTTCTGTGTTCTGCAGGCCTGCTTCTGGGTTTCTTATGTGGTCATGCTGTAGGTGGGCAGGGTAGCAGATCTTTCTCCCACACTTCCTAATCATTATTTAATAGCTAGGTACAAAGAACTATGCCCATGGAATTGTGCATCATTTTACACCTTTGGCACACTGCCAATTCTTCCTTGGGGAACATAGAATTCAACATTCTAAATCTAGGTATTGCAGCTACAGAGACATCAGGTTGAGTTTCTCCAAAGAATAATGGAATTATTTTGGAACCCAATGTCCCACATTCAATTCTAGTTTATGCTTTTTACAGAAATTAAGGGCAGGGTGACAGTTGGATGCCAAATGTGTTCCCTGTGTTCTAGAATAAGCAAGAATGATCTTCATCCATCACATCCAATGGAGAAATACATATTTAGGCATTAGGTGACTCAAATGAGACTCCAATGCCTCTGATTTGAAATGTTTTGCCAATGATGATTATGAGGGAGCATTGATGGCTCTTGGATAAAAGAACCAGAAAGTAGAATGGAAAGCAGTCTGAGAAAATTGTTCCATTGATAGGTTTGTATTGACTCATTGATGCTGCATTAAATATATTCAAGTCTGACAGAGACAGATTTTTGTTGTGGGGATTGGTTAGCTCAGCTGATTGGACAGCTGGTTTGCAATGTAGGGTGACAATTGTGAGAATGGGCTGCACAGTGGCTCAGTGGTTAGCACTGGTGCCTCAGTGCCAGAGACCTAGGTTTGATTCCTGCCTCAGGCGACTGTGTGGAGTTTGCACGTTCTCCCCGTGTCTGTGTGGGTTTCCTCCAGGTACTCCAGTTTCTCCCACAATCCAAAGATGTGCAGGTCAGGTGAATTGGCCATGCTAAATTGCCCATAGTGTTAGGTGCATTAGTCAGGGGTAATTATAGGGTAGGGGAATGGGTCAGGGCGGGTTACTCTTCAGAGGGTCATTGTGAATTTGTTGGGCCAAATGGCCTGTTTCCATACGGTAGGGAATCTAACCTAATAGCAATGTGCATTCATCCAAAGGCATGTAAGTCAAGGTTAAGATTATCAGAGAAGCCACGATCTCATTGAATGGTGCAGTGGGCTGAATGGCCTCATTCTGTTTCTTTGTAAATGTGAGTCCATAAGACCACAAGACAAATTTCCAGCCAAAGTCTTCAACCAAAAGCAAGTGAAAGTATTCTTTTTGTGCTCCAAGTATGTTCAGTTCATGGCACACCGCATATTAACTGTGAAGATTAATTGAAATATATGAATTTGTTCTTGTCTTTGTCCAGGCCAGACTTGTTCTTTGTGTATCAATGAATAAGAAGAGATTTAATTGTGACAGTTAAAATAAGTAAAGATAGATTGAATTAACCTGTTTGAATAGAGATTGAAAACAATTATTTCTGGTGACAGTAGAGTCTCAAAAAAAGGATGAAAATTTAAACTTTGTGTTCAAGATTCAGGATTTGATTTCAGAAAGCACACTTTAAACACAAAGGATAGTGGCAATCTGAAATTCTTTTCCCCAAAGTGTAATATGAGGTGTGTGATTTATATATTGATGTTAATTTAATTGATTTTTGAGCTTGGATTTCTTTTTTAAGAATTGAACTTGTGGCATATGGGTTATCTGTGTCTAAAGGGGTTTAACAATTAACTTGATAGAATTTTTGTCATGATGATGTTGTCTCTGAAAATCAGTCTGAGAGATTGCTTTGGGGATAAATGGGAAATTATTCACATTGGGAGAGTTTACAAATGAACAATGTGAACAGTGCACTCTTTTAAGCTTTCAGATGGATGATTCTAGATTACTTTGGAAGTCTGAGGGGAAATGCTCAATTTGCAAGTAAAAGAAAAGGTATCTTTCGTTTCAGTTTAGGCATTTTGCACTTAGCTGATGCTGGATGTTAAACTAGTGACTCATAGAAACATAAATCCAGAAAAGGCCCTTCAGTTCATTGAGTCTACCCTGTTATGAACTTTGGAGAAGAGAAGCCTGTTTAGAATTGGTAAATATAGGTTCCCTCACAGCCAGCAGTTTAGTTCAATTCTGGACCAGAGGTGATTGGTTAAAACCCTGGAGGTAATATTTGAAGCTGAGAATGTTTATGCTCAGTCATATGAAAAATCCAAAGGAAAAAAGAAAAATAAAACTCTCAGGATGGGGAGTTGAAGTCACAGTTAAATTAAGCCCAAAAGGAATGATGGAGAGGGGAATTATTTCTGCTTTGAGCATCTTATAGAATGTTTTTGAAAGAATGAGATTACATCTTTCCCATGTGTTTTGAAACCTTTAAAGTGGTTTATTCTATTTTATCTTCATTTATTTTCTTTTGTTAATATACCTTTGTTTAGCATTAAGACCAAACCTGTAACATTGAACACTTATATTTCAGTCAAAAACCACTTCGCAAACAGAAAGGAAATTGAATGACATCCATGCAAGATTTCAGTCTGTGATCTGACTGGTCTCACAAAGTCATCAGCTGCCATCATAACAAAAAAAGCATTTTGAGGTTAGGTCAATTGAACATTTCAAAGTCAAGATTGATACATTTTTGTTCAGAAATTCAGATAAGATAGAGATCAACCATGACCTCATTGAATATTGGAACAGGTACAAGAAACTAAATAATCTTTGACTATTCATCAGAAACTTATGTACAGGAAGGTCTATGTCAATCTTTACTGCAGAAAAACTACATAGGATAGGGACCGAGATCCATCTTAATATGTATTATTCACAAAAAATACATTTTAAGAACTGCTTATGTTTACATTTCCATCAGTAGAAAAGGTACAAATATATGCCAAGTGCCAGTCAAAGTCAAAAAAGCCAAATACCTATTTTGTTAGGTTATTTTAGCAAGATTTGCTCATTTCCACTCATAGAAAAGATTACCCATATGTTAAACTCACTTTAAAACAAAGCAATATGTTTGATACATCAGCTTGTGCATTTAGTCAGTTACTTTGTATCAGCAAAAGCACTGGTTCATATTTGCATGAGCAAAATCCTGTTTTGGCATCTTTAATATGTTGAAATCTTACATCTGTAAACAATTAGGAGAAAGTGAGGACTGCAGATGCTGGAGATCAGAGCTGAAAAATGTGTTGCTGGAAAAGCGCAGCAGGTCAGGCAGCATCCAAGGAGCAGGAGAATTGACGTTTCGGGCATAAGCCCTTCCTGAAGAAAATCTTCAAATCAATTAATACTATAACAATAAAAAGGGTGCCAATTCGAATATTCCGAAACGTTGATTATCCTGCTCCTTGGATGCTGCCTGACCTGCTGCGCTTATCCAGCAACACATTTTTCAGTTCACATCTGTAAACAATGCTTGTTTTCAAGAAAACTTCATCTTGTCATATTTTGTGACAACCTGCCTATTATAAATTCTTATATCCGCATTGATAATGGCACTGTTTATGCAACTGGTATTACAGCTCCTCAGACTCATGTTTCCCAGTTTCTGTGCTGATACGACAGAGAATATCCATAATCTGACCACAAGTCCCTCCCACTGTTTTCCAAATTTCCGCCAATAACCTTTTTTTATTTAAGAAAATCTTCAAATCAATTAATACTATAACAATAAAAAGGGTGCCAATTCGAATATAACCATCCATCCTTGACATTTAAATGACATTACCATCGCTGAAATGTCCCATTACCAGCTTCCTGAGGGTTACCATTGACCAGCAACTGAGCGGGACCAGTCATTCAAATTGTGTTACTACAAATGCAGGTCCAAAACAGGAAATGTGTTCCAAGTAGGGCTCCTGAGATGGCATCTTCTCTGTTCTCTGTTTATGCCACGATGCTTAGATTGATTCTAATCTAAAATGTAGGATAACAGAATCTTACATGAATTCATGCAGTTTTTGAGCAAAGTACAATGTAACTCTGCAAGTATAAATTTACCCCACAAACGTATATGTATATATGTGTGTGTGTATGTGTGTCTAGGGTGGGGGGTTGTGAGTGTGAGAGAGAGTGTATATGTGTGTGTGTATGTGAGTGTAGAGTGTCCTAAGTCTGTGAGGGGGTGCATGTGTGTGTGGGAGTGTGTGTGTCTGTAAGGGTGTGTGTGGGTGTCTGTGTGCACATCTGTGTGTTTGTGTGGCCGTGCGTATGTGTGTATAGGAGTGCCTGTGTGTGTGTGTGTAGGAGTATCTGCGTGTGTGTATAGTGCAATGGTGGTCACCTGTAATATGACATGAACCCAAAGTCCCGGTTGAGGCCCTCCCTATGGGTACCGAACTTAGCTATCAGCCTCTGCTCGGTGACCACCATTGCACTATACATACACACAGATACTCCTACACACACACACACACACACA
>NW_025212627.1:0-1752 GCF_004010195.1 Chiloscyllium plagiosum | reverse complement strand
TGGTATTGGGGGCAAAGTACTAACTTGGATTGAAAATTGGTTGGCTGATAGGAAACAAAGGGTAGTGATAAACGGCTCCATTTCGGAATGGCAGGCAGTGACCAGTGGGGTACCTCAGGGATCAGTACTGGGACCGCAGCTTTTTACAATCTATCTTCAGGATATACAAGATGGTATTAGCAATAACATTCGCAAATTTCATCAGCTGGGTGGCAGGGTGAAATGTGATGAGGATGTTAGGAGATTACAGGGTGACCTGGACAGGTTAGGTGAGTGGTCAGATGCATGGCAGATGCAGTTTAATGTGGATAAATGTATGGTTATCCACTTTGGTGGCAAGAACAGGAAGGCAGATTACCACCTAAGTGGAATCAATTTAGGTAAAGGGGCAGTATAGAGAGATCTGGGGGTTCTTGTACACCACTCAATGAAGGTAAGCATGCAGGTACAGCAGGTAGTGAAGAAGGCTAATAGCATGCTGGCCTTCATAACAAGAGGGATTGAGTATAGAGCAAAGAGGTTCTTCTGCAGCTGTATAGGGCCCTGGTGAGACCACACCTGGAGTACTGTGTGCAGTTCTGGTCTCTAAATTTGAGGAGAGACATTCTGGCTATTGAGGGAATGCAGCGTAGGTTCACGAGGTCAATTCCTGGAATGGCGGGACTATCTTATGTTGAAAGATTGGAGCGACTGGGCTTGTATACCCTTGGGTTTAGAAGACTGAGAGGGGATCTGATTGAGACGTATAAGATTATTATAGGATTGGACACTCTGGAGGCAGGAAACATGTTTCAGCTGATGGGTGAGTGCCGAACCAGAGGACACAGCTTAAAAATATGGGGTAGACCATTTAGGACAGAGATGAGGAGAAACTTCTTCACCCAGAGAGTGGTGGCTGTCTGGAATGCTCTGCCCCAGATGGCAGTGGAGGTCCAGTCTCTGGATTCATTTAAGAAAGAGTTGGATAGAGCTCTCAAGGATAGTGGAATCAAGGGTTATGGAGATAAGGCAGGAACAGGATACTGATTAAGGATGATCAGCCATGATCATATTGAATGGTGGTGCAGGCTCGAAGGGCAGAATGGCCTATCCTGCACCTATTGTCTATTGTCATAACATGGTTGATAAATTAGGGACACTGTTTCTAAAGCGTGAAATTTTAAAGCATGTATTGGTTATAACACAATTCTGGCCCCATTAGTCTAAATGGCACTGCGATTACATGATTTTCTTATAACACAGGATTGTATGAGAATGGAACTACCAAGTAATAGCAGAACTGACTGTACCAGCATATGCAATCAACTCAAGATCCTTAGTGAAGCAGGTCATTAAATATCCATCAGTTGCCTTTTCCACTGCTTCCTTGAGTGTTCAACAGTAATGGAACATTGCAGAAGGGCTTAAAGACAGTTGCTGAATCTTCTGCATGTAGTAGTAAGTTATAGATAGTGTTTTGCGCAGCAAGGGTAAAGTGGTAATATCTGGCTAACTTGCTAATTGCATCCTGGTAAATAGGCCTTGATAACTATCTATACACACCCCACTTGAATAAACAGATACACATAAGATCAGGATTAGTTTAATCACATTTAGCTTCTGAATGTTTATCTAGGTAGAAATCACAAAATGGTTCAGTGGTAATTATTCAGGATGTTCCCTTATATAGTGTTGCAGAAAAGGACATTCAGCCCATCATATCTGCACCAGCTCTCTGTATGAGCATTGTGACTTTGTGCCATTCTCCTGCCT
>NW_025212626.1:24711-27703 GCF_004010195.1 Chiloscyllium plagiosum | reverse complement strand
AACTGAATTAGGAGCTGTACTTTCCCAGATGCACAGGGAACATACAAGTATTTTGGTGCCCAATGCATCTCATTCTCTGACAGAGCAGAGCAAAGATACGCAGTAATTGAAACAGAGGCATTAGCCAATACTTGGGGTAATGAGAAGTTTACACACTATAACTTAAGTCTTCAGTTTACAGTTGAGACAAAACACAAACACTGGGTTATTTTGTTAAATTAGAAGGTGCCATCAAGACTGCAGTGATTTTGTTTGAGATTGTTGAGAGATGCTCTAACTGAAAATATCCAGTGGAAGGGGACAGCTTACAGTGGATGCATTGTCACACACTCATGCAACAAAGCCCAAACAAGAAGTCATACATTTTTTCAAAGATGTGGAGAAATATATTTCACTGACCACAGGTATCTACTACCAACAGTGTTTAAATGAAATTCAAAAGCAGTAAAGTCAGGTGACAAATGTGCTCAAATCTGAGAACATTTCATGCCACATAATCGTATACTGAGGCAATATACTGATAAAAGAAGGCATCTCGGCATTGTGGCTGACTTGTTGATTTATGATGAGAGATTGGTTGCATCTAGAGATTATGCAGGGCAATGATTTATTTACCATCTCTAACATCATGTGGCATTTGTTTGAAGCAGTTTACTGCCGCCAATCTTCCTTCATGTTGCGGGGTACTGGGCTAATGGTCGGATACTTGGTAGTGTGGATGAGCAGAGGGATCTTGGTGTGCTTGAATTGAATGCACTCTGCCCTACTCTGAGGCCACTCATTCCAGCTCCTGACCAATTGCTGCATGAAACCATTTTTGCTCATATCACTCTCATTTCTTCAGCCAATTACTTTCAATCTGTCCTTAACATTTGCATCAATGGGAATGGGATAGATCTTGGAGTTTAAGGATGAAGAACATTGTGCATCTGTAAAGAAGCAGGAGTCGCTATACAACCTAAGTTAGTTGCTTGTTCGTTTGTGTGTGCATATAAACCGTGCAATGAGTCTCATTTCTTTACTCAGCGAGTCGTGAGTTCATGGAATGCCCTGCCAGTAGCAGTGGTGGACTCTCCCTCTTTATGGGCATTTAAACGGGCATTGGATAGGCATATGGAGGATAGTGGGCTAGTATAGGTTAGGTGGGCTTGGATCGGTGCAACATCGAGGGCCAAAGGGCCTGTACTGCGCTGTATTTTTCTATGTTCTATGTTCTAAATGTTTTTTGTTTTGATTTATCTAGTGATTAGTATAGTGGATAATCAATGCAGAGCATCTAGACGAGGTTATATACTTGGAGATTAAGTATTATTGCACAATAGAAATAAATACAACTACATTTGGTCAGGCATAATTTCTCAGATCTTAGGGAGCTGATACAGGTATCTCTGTCCCCTCTGAACAATAGAGTAGGACATCTTGTTTCCACCCACTGACTGTAGATGACATTAATAGAATAGGTGGATCCAAAGTAACAAGGGTATTAACCACTACCTTATGCAACTAGGTCGGAGATATAGTGTTAGGGGTTTATGTTACTATGTCATCTTCAGTAATGTAAGATCATATGACAGCTAGCTCTCCTGAACGATGGTTCTATTTAGAAGTCTCACATCAAGTCTGTGCATATTTCAAAGCCAATGTTCAATAATAGGAAATTTATAGCAATTACCAGGTCTCTTGAAATCTGTAATCAATCCTTGACATAACTAGATGACATTCACAGATGGTGAGGACTGGATTCTGTGCACATACAAACATTGTAAAGTAATATGGGATCTAAACTTTTATGGGGGGCTCAACTAGCTCAGTATACAATATGACGAAAGTGTGATGTAGAATGAAACCAACAATGCAGGTTCAATCCCATACTGCTGCAGTACAGCACCTGTACTGACTGTAGTACAACCCCACACTGACTGGAACATCTCCCTGTACTGCCTGTAGTACAGTCCCCACACTGACTGGAACATCTCCCTACATTGACCGTAATACAGTCCCCACACTGACTGCAATGTCTCTCTGCACTGACTGTAATACAGTCCTCACACTGACTGGAACATCTCCCTGCACAGACTGTAGTACAGTCCCCACACTGACTGGAACATCTCGCTGCACTGACTATAATACAGCCCCACACTGACAATAGACAATAGACAATAGGTGCCACAGTAGGCCATTCTGCCCTTTGAGCCTGCACCACCATTCATTATGATCATGGCCGATCATCATCAATCAGTATCCTGTTCCTGCCTTATCTCCATAACCCTTGATTCCACAATCCTTGAGAGCTCTATCCAACTCTTTCTTAAATGAATCCAGAGACTGGGCCTCCACTGCCTTCTGGGGCAGAGCATTCCACACACCCACCACTCTCTGGGTGAAGAAGTTTCTCCTCATCTCTGTCCTAACTGGCCTACCCCTTATTTTTAAGCTGTGTCCTCTGGTTCGGGACTCACCCATCAGCGGAAACCTGTTTCCTGCCTCCAAAGTGTCCAATCCTTTAATAATCTTATACGTGTCAATCAGATCCCCTCTCAGTCTTCTAAACTCAAGGGTATACAAGCCCAGTTGCTCCAATCTTTCAACATAAGATAGTCCCGCCATTCCAGGAATTGACCTCGTGAACGTACGTTGCACTCCCTCAATAGCCAGAATACCTTTCCTCAAATTTGGAGACCAAACTGCACACAGTACTCCAGGTGTGGTCTCACCAGGGCCCTGTACAGCTGCAGAAGAACCTCTTTGCTTCTATACTCAACCCCTTTTGTCATGAAGGCCAGCATGCTATTAGCTTTCTTCACTACCTGCTGGACCTGCATGCTTGCCTTCATTGACTGGTGTACAAGAACACCCAGATCTCTTTGTACTGCCCCTTTACCTAACTTGACTCCATTTAGGTAGTAATCTGCCTTCCTGTTCTTGCCACCAAAGTGGATGACCATACATTTATCCATATTAAACTGCATCTGCCATGCATCTGACCACTCAC
>NW_025212626.1:18687-24227 GCF_004010195.1 Chiloscyllium plagiosum | reverse complement strand
TGTCTTCAAGGGCCCAATTTTAGTCTTAACCATTTTTTTGTCTTTCACATACCTAAAAAAAACTTTTACTATCCTCCTTTGTTATTGGCCAGTTTACCTTCATACCTCATTTTTGTTCTCTGCGTATTTCCTTCTTAATAATCCTCTGTTCTTTAAAAGCTTCCCAGTCCTCCGTTTTCCCACTTATCTTTGCTATGTTATACTTTTTCTCTTTTGACTTTATATGTTTCTTAACTTCCCTCGTCAGCCACGGCCGCTCCCACCTCCCCTTTGGATCTTTCTTCCTTTTTGGAATGAACTGATCCTGCATCTTCTTCATTATACCCAAAAATATCCGCCATTGTTCCTCCACTGTCATCCCTGCTAAGGTATTGCACCGTTGAACTTTGGCCAGCTCCGCCCTCATAGTTCCATAGTTCCCTTTATTCAACTGAAATATTGTTACTACCGATTGTATCCTCTCCCTTTCAAGTTGCAGATTGAAGCTTACTGTATTATGGTCACTACCTCGTAATGGCTCCTTCACTTCGAGGTCCCTGATCAATTCTGGTTCGTTGCACAATACCAGATCCAGAATTGCCTTCTCCCTGGTAGGCTCCAGCACCAGCTGTTCTAAGAATCCATCTCGGAGGCACTCAACAAATGCTCTTTCTTGAGGTCCAATACCATCCTGATTCTCCCAGTCTACCTGCATGTTGAAATCCCCCATAACAACTGTAGTAACATCTTTGCGACAAGCCAATTTCAGCTCCTTATTCAACTTACACCCTACATCCATACTACTGTTTGGGGACCTGGAGATTACTCCCAAGAGGGTCTTTCTACCCTTAGAATTTCTCAGCTCTATCCATACGACTCTACATCCCCTGATTCTAGGTCACTCTGCGCAAGGGACTGAATATCATCCGTTACCAACAGGGCGACTCCACCTCCCCGTCCGTCAGTTTGTCCTTACGATAGGACGTATGGCCTTGAATATTCATTTCCCAGGTCCTGTCCACTTGAAGCCACGTCTCAGTTATCCCCACTGACTGGAACATCTCCCTGCACTGACTGCAATACAGTCCCCACACTGACTGGAACATCTCCCTGCACTGACTGTAATACAGTCCCCACACTGACTGGAACATCACCCTGCGCTGATTGTAATACAGTCCCCGCGCTGACTGGAACATCTCCCTGCACTGACTACAGTAAAGTCTCCACACTGACTGGAACATCTCCCTGCACTGACTGTAGTACAGTCCCCACACTGACTGGAACATCTCCCTGCGTTGATTGTAATACAGTCCCCATGCTGACTGTAACATCTCCCTGCACTGACTGTAGTACAGTCCCCACGCTGACTGGAACATCTCCCTGCACTGATTGTAATCCAGACCCCACGCTGACTGGAACATCTCTCTGCACTGATTGGAACATCTCCTTGCAGTGTCTGTAATACATTCTCCGTGTTGACTGGAACATCTCCCTGCACTGACTGTAATACAGTCCCCATGCTGACTGGCACATCTCTCAGCACTGACTACAGTACAATCCCCACACTGATTGGAACATCGCCCTGCACTAAAAGTAATACAGCCCCACACAGACTGGAACATCTCTCTGCACTGACTGTAATACAGTCCCCACGCTGTCTGGAACAATTCCTTGCACTCACTGTAATCCAGCCCCACACAGAATGGAACATCGCTCTACACTGACTGTAATACACGCTGACACGAACATCTCCCTGGACTGACTGTAATACAGTCCCCACGCTGAGTGGAACATCTCTTTGCACTGACAGTAATAAAGTCCCCACACTGACTGGAGACATCTCCCTGCACTGACTGAAGTAAATTTCCCACACTGTCTGGAACATCTCCCTGCACTGATTGTAATCCAGACCCCATGTTGACTGGAACACCTGCGTGCACTGGTTGTAATGCAGTCCCACACTGACTGGACATCTCCCTGCACTGACTGTAATACAGTCCCCGCGCTGACTGGAACATCTCCCTGCACTGACTGTAGTACAGTCCCCACACTGACTGGAACATCTCCCTGCGCTGATTGTAATACAGTCCCCATGCAGACTGTAACATCTCCCTGCACTGACTGTAGGACAGTCCCAACACTGACTGGAACATCTGCCTGCACTGATTGTAATACAGTCCCTAAACTGACTGGAACATCTCCCTGCACTGACTGTAATACAGTCCTTGTGCTGACTGGAACATCTCCCTGCACTGACTGGAGTACAGTCCCCACGCTGTCTGGAACAATTCCTTGCACTCACTGTAATACAGTCCCAAAGTGACTGGAACATCTCCCTGCACTGACTGTAGTAAATTTCCCACACTGTCTGGAACATCTCCCTGCACTGACTGTAATCCAGCCCCACACAGAATGGAACATCGCTCTACACTGACTGTAACACAGTCCCCACGCTGACACGAACATCTCCCTGGACTGACTGAAATACAGTCTCCACGCTGAGTGGAACATCTCTTTGCACTGACAGTAATAAAGTCCCCACAATGACTGGAGACATCTCCCTGCACTGACTGAAGTAAATTTCCCACACTGTCTGGAACATCTCCCTGCACTGACTGGAACATCTCCCTGCCGTGAATGTAATACAGTCCCCGCGCTGACTGGAACATATCCCTGCACTGACTGTAATACAGTCCCCACACTGACTGGAGCATCGCCCTGCGCTGATTGTAATCCAGACCCCACGCTGACTGGAACATCTCTCTGCAGTGACTATAGTACATTCTCCACACTGACTGGAACATCTCCTCGCACTGACTGTAATCCTGTCGCCATGCTGATTGGAACATCTGCCTATACTGACTGTAATACAGTCCCCGTGCTGACTGGAACATCTCCCTGCACTGACTGTAATACAGTCCCCACGCTGACTGGAACATCTCCCTGCACTGACTGGAGCACAGGCCCCACACTGATGGGAACATCTCCCTGCACTGACTGTAATCCAGTCCCCACACTGACTGGAACATCTCTCTGCACTGATTGTAATATATTCCCCACGCTGACTGGAACATCTCCCTGCACTGACTGTAATACAGACCCCAAAGAGACTGGAAAATCTCCCTGCCCGGACTGTAATACAGTCCCCACGCTGACTGGGACATCTCTCTGCACTGAATGTAGTACATTCCCCACACTGACTGTAACATCTCCCTGCGCTGACTGTAATTCAGTCCCACACTGATTGGAACATCTCCCTGCACTGACTTTAATACAGCCTCACACTGACTGGAACATCTCCCAGCACTGATTTGAGTACAGTCCCACATTGATTGGAACATTTCCCTGCACTGACTGTAATACAGTCCCCACGCTGACTGGAACATCTCCCTGCACTGACTGTAGTACAGTCCCCACACTGACTGGAACATCGCCCTGCACTGACAGTAATAAATTTCCCACACTGTCTGGAACATCTCCCTGCACTGACTGTAATACAGTCCCCACGCTGACTGGTACATCTGTCTGCACTGACAGTAATAAAGTCCAAACACTGACTGGAGACATCTCCCTGCACTAAACGTAGTAAATTTCCCACACTGTCTGGAACATCTCCATCCACTGATTGTAATACAGTCCCCATGCTGATTGGAACACCTGCCTGCACTGATTGTAATACAGTCCCTACACTGACTGGAACATTTCCCTGCACTGACTTTAATACAGCCTCACACTGACTGGAACATTTCCCTGCACTGACTCTAATACTGTCCACACGCTGACTGGAACATCTCCCTGCACTGACTTTAAAACAGCCTCACACTGACTGGAACATCTCCCAGCACTGATTTGAGTACAGTCCTCACACTGACTGGAACATCGCCCTGCGCTGATTGTAATCCAGACCCCACGCTGACTGGAACATCTCTCTACACTGCCTACAGTACAGTCTCCACACTGACTGGAACATTTCCTTGCACTGTGTGTAATACAGTCCCCATGCTGACTGGAACATGTCCCTGCACTGACTGTAATACAGTCCCTGTGCTGACTGGAACATCTCCCTGCACTGACTGTAATATAGTCCCCACGCTGAATGGAACATCTCCCTGCACTGACAGTAATACAGTCCTTGTGCTGACTGGAACACCTCCCTGCACTGACTGTAATACAGTCCCCACGCTGAATGGAACATCTCCCTGTACTGACTGTAATACAGTCCCTGTGCTGACTGGAACATCTCCCTGCACTGACTGTAATATAGTCCCCACGCTGAATGGAACATCTCCCTGCACTGATTGCAATCCAGACACCATGCTGACTGGAAAATCTCTCTGCACTGACTACAGTACAGTCACCACACTGACTGGAACATCTCCTTGCACTGACTGTAATACTGTCCCCATGCTGAATGGAACATCTCCCTGCACTGACTGTAATACGGTCCTTGTGCTGACTGGAACATCTCCCTGCACTGACTGTAATACAGTCCCCACGCTGAATGGAACATCTCCCTGTACTGACTGTCACACAGTCCCTGTGCTGACTGGAATATCTCCCTGCACTGACTGTAATATAGTCCCCACGCTGAATGGAACATCTTGCACTGATTGCAATACAGACACCATGCTGACTGGAACATCTCTCTGCACTGACTACAGTACAGTCTCCACACTGACTGGAACATCTCCCTGCACTGACTGTAGTACAGTCCCCACACTGACTGGAACATCGCCCTGCACAGACAGTAATAAATTTCCCACACTGTCTGGAACATCTCCCTGCACTGACTGTAATACAGTCCCCACGCTGACTGGAACACCTGTCTGCACTGACAGTAATAAAGTCCAAACACTGACTGGAGACATCTCCCTGCACTAAATGTAGTAAATTTCCCACACTGACTGGAACATCTCCATCCACTGATTGTAATACAGTCCCCATGCTGATTGGAACACCTGCCTGCACTGATTGTAATACTGTCCCCACGCTGACTGGAACATCTCCCAGCACTGATTTGAGTGCAGTCCCACATTGATTGGAACATTTCCCTGCACTGACTGTAATACAGTCCCCACGCTGACTGGAACATCTCCCTGCAGTGGCTGTAATACAGTCCCCACACTGACTGGAACATCTCCCTGCGCTGATTGTAATCCAGACCCCCATGCTGACTGGAACATCTCTCTACACTGCCTACAGTACAGCCTCCACACTGATTGGAACTTCTCCTTGCACTGATTGTAATACAGTCCCCACGCTGACGGGAACATCTCCCTGCACTGACTTATTTACATTTCCCACACTGTCTGGAACATCACCCTGCATTGACTGTAATACAGTCCCCACGCTGACTGGAACATCTCCCTGCACGAACAGTAATGCAGCCCCACACAGACTGGAATATTTGCCTGCACTGACTGTAGTACAGGCCCCACACTGACGGAAACATCTCCCTGCACTGACAGTAATAAAGTGCCCACACTGACTGGAGACATCTCCCTGCACTGACAGTAATAAATTTCCCACACTGTCTGGAACATCTCCCTGCACTGACTGTA
>NW_025212626.1:13209-16741 GCF_004010195.1 Chiloscyllium plagiosum | reverse complement strand
CGGGGTATAAACCAGCCTGAACCCTTCCATTAGATTCCAGGACATACTCACTCCGGGCTATCTGTTATTCTGTATATAAACCACCCTGAACCCCGCAATTAGATTCCAGGCTGTAACTCACTCTGGGCTATCTGTTGTTCTGTATATAACCCACACCGAACCCTTCGATTAGATTCCAGACTGTAACTCACTCCGGGTTATCTGGTATTCTGCATATAAACCAATCTGAATCCCGCGATTAGAGTCCAGGCTGTAACACATTTCGGTCTATCTATTATTCTGCATATTAACATGTTCAGAAACATTCTTGTTTTTCTATTCTTCCTGCAAATCACGTAAATGAACCAGAAGCTTTCTGTGTTCCTGTTCCCAATGTAGCATTTGAACATTTAGTTTATCTTGGTTTCAGTCTAACATCAAACACGGATCTCTCCAAGTACGGCCTTACCAAAGGCCTGTGTAACTGCAACATAAATTCCCAACTTCTATACTCAATGTCCTGATTGATGAAGACCAGTGTGCCAAATGCCTTTTTCACTGCCCTGAGTACGTGTGACTCCACTCTCAGAGAATCGTGCAACTGAACGCCAAAGTCTCTCTGACCACTACACCCCTTAAGGCCCTCCCATTCCTCATTAAACTCCTACCTTGATTTGACTTTCGAAAATGCAAAAAAATCACACATCTACATTCCAGCCCATTTGCCATTTCTCGGCCCACTTCCTACCTGATTAAGGTCTTGCTGCAATTTCTGATAAAATTCCTCATTGATCACGCTACCACTTATTTTAGTGTCATCTGCAAACTGACTAATCATATCTTGTACATTCTCAACTAAATCATAGATAACAAACGCTATGGACCCAGCCTCCAGTCTGACAAGCATACTTCCACAAAACTCTCTGTTTCCTACCATCAAGCCAACTGTGTTTCCAATTGGTCAGTTCCACCAGCATTCCATATAATTTGACCTTTCAGAGCAACCTGCTGTGCTTTGCTGAAAGGCTTTACTGAAATCCATGGAGACTATGTCTACCACGCTGCCCTCGTCAACTTTCTTGGTCAATTCGTCAAAGAACTCTAACAAATTTGGGAGGTATGATATCCCACTCAAAAGTCTATGCTGACTGCTCTGAATCAAACCATGTGTAAGTAATGGGTGCAGTCAATGGTATGCTGTTCTTCATTGTGAGATGGTTCGAGTTCGTAAGTAAAGACATCTTCTTGCTGTTGAACAGCCTTGCTGAGAGAGCATTTGGGGCACTCTCTACAGATTTGATCTCCATTGTAAGGAATGATCTCCTTACCACAGACACGGGGGATGGTAACATGAGGAGAGAGTGAAGAAGCTGAGTGTTCAAACTGGAGAGCTGTGGGAGACGAAGAAATGGTGACGCTGAAACACGAGGAGTGGCAGTGATCACTTATTTCCAAAAGAGACATTGATAGGGTGAGAAATTCCATAATTTACCCAGAATTGATTGGTGTGATTTATTGTCACGTGTACCTCAGTGCAGGGAAAAACTTTATTTCTGAGCAGTGGAGGCTGATCATAATAAGCATGGACAGACAGATCACAGGGTGGAAATAGACTGGGCAGAGTAAGGCATACAGGTTACACTGCACGGGACGTGCACTCGACAAGATCAACATGAACAAGGTTAGCATTATTTGAGCATAGAGAGTCCATTCATCAGTCTAACGTGGCTTTCCTAATAGTTTATATGCCTTTCCTAACTCTCTCCACGTTATTGTGCAGTCGGCGTGTGAACCCGTACTGAGTGTCATGTTGTTCACAATCCCCAACAGCAGCCACAATACCTTCGATCTGAAACAGGTAGCCATTCCCACCAGCTGCTGCCCTAAATAGAGAACAGCAGGCTGTATTCTCGGAGATGAAAGGTGCCTTCTTGAGGCTTCGCACAAGATATACGGCATCCTTCTTCACCGCTAGAAAACCACGTTAAAGTCCCCATGTGTGTATCATGAGCAATGGAACCACGACGAACGACATGGAGCAGTCTGACTGTGCAGCCTCTGCTCCACCTGTTCATCATGTTAGAGCATCAATTAGGAGACAGTGAGGACTGCCGATGCTGGAGACTAGTGTCTGGAAAGGATTTGTGGAAAAGCACAGCAGGTCATGTTGCATCTGAGGAGCAGGAGAACCGATGTTTCGGGCATAAGCCAATCATCAGGAATCAGCATCAATTATCTCATTCTGTCCCTGTGTAAGTACATTGAGGGGCAATGGCCTCGTACTGCTCCTGCCTAAGCGGCTCAAGGGACTGAATGGCCTCCTCTTATTCCTGTGAAAGTGATTCAAGGGGCTGAATGGCCTCATCCTGTTGCTGTGTAAGTGACCCAAGGGACTGAATGGCTTGTTCCTCGTCCGATTGGACAGGGCCAAGGGCCGGATTGGGTTACCCTCGTTCCTGTTTGACAGCTCGATGTGCTGACAAGTGTATTGAAGCTGCAGCTTTAAGAGCTTATTTTGTCCTGGTTTCTTTTAAGAGAGAGATTGAACGATTGTTACCAAGCTGGCTACTTCAGACCACTTGAGTAAACAGCGAGGGAGGCCTTGTGTTTATTTTAATGCGGCCTGAATGGGTGTGGCCAGCTCTCACAGATTAGGATCTCTGGGCTTTGGTTTATCGCTATTGGGGTATCCACAGAGTTGGAAGCTTCCCTGGATGTACCCTGGCTGCTTCTCTGTCTGAATTTTATTTTGATACTGTTTTTAATTCCTGGATTGGAGAAATGTTTGTGACAATCTGTGTTTGAATATTTCGTTTTGCCAGGGGCTGTGTTTATGGGAGTTTCCTATATTAGACTAGTTCATTAGTAATAGTTCCTAGATCCATTATTCTGTAAACCTGCCCAATAGAATTAAGTTTTTCTAAATTCCTCTTTCTTTGGTTTCATTTTAGTTTTTGTGTTTAAATAACCGAGGAGTTTGACCAGTCACATTGCATCTGGAACAGATACTTTACATTTCCTTTAAAATAAAAAAAAAACATTACAGTCTAGTTTACAGCCTTCAAATATTTTCAAGGGGCTCTGGTGTGGTCCATCACTCTAGACTCCTTCTCTTCCTGTTTATAGGCTGGAGGCACTGAATGGGTTATTCCTGTTCTTCTCCAATAATGTCAATGGGCTGAATGACCTCCTCATATTCCTGTGAAACCAGCGTCAGGTGCTGAATGAACGCTTGTTTTACTGTGGAAACGTGCAGTGCCAGGCAGTGCTGGTAGATGAATGTTACAGACACTTTAACAGCACAAGCCTGAGTGGTGTCTGGGTCTTGCTGCACATGGACACAGACTAGTTCAGGAGCTGACGCGGGACAAAAGTTCTGAACATTGTGGAGTCTTCAGTGACCATCCCCACATTCTGATCTTATGGTGGGGAGCGTAGGGGTGGGGAGACATTGATGAAGCAACTGAAGATGTTTGTGAAGAGGAAGCTACCCTGAGGATCTCGCACAGAGGTGACCCAGGACTGAGATGATTAACATCTTCCTTTGTGCCAT
>NW_025212626.1:9130-12921 GCF_004010195.1 Chiloscyllium plagiosum | reverse complement strand
CCTGTTTCTGATGTTCTCACATTCTGTTTTGAAAGTTAGTGGGTGTTATTTTCATGAATGTTCTGTTATTGAATATTGCAGCCAGGGATACTAGAGGATTTTGTGAACCATCTTTGGGTGAGGTATGAGGGCTGTATTCACAGTAAATCTGGGTCTACAACATGACCAATACATTAAGCACAAGTTGCAGAGATGGGGAGCTCTGAAAACAGAGATGAGGGGCCTCTTTCATACCCAGCCTGGGTTTTCCAATTACATTTCCCAAATCAACTCAAAGCGTGTGTGACAGCCTTGAGGGGCCGAATGGTCTCCTCTGTTTCTATGCACCAGGTTATAGGAGTAAAAAGCCTCCAACTGCTCCTGTCTAGCAAGTTTGTGGGCCTGAATGGAACGCAGGATCATGGTTCTGAGTAGCAGGAGTGGGTCATTAGACACTTTGATCCTTATGCACCTGGAACTAAGATCAAGCTGGGGTCTCAGCCCCACTTTCCTGTCTGTCTTCCATTATCCGTGACTCATTTCTCTGTCAAATATTTAACTAACGCATCTTTCAATCCATGTGAACATAAAGACACGATAAACTTCCAGTGAAGAGAATTCTGACTTGAAAGGTCCTTTCAGAATTATTCATCATCCCTCTTATAGACTCAGAGAGTAATGCAGAATGAAAATAGACCCGTTAGTCCAAACTATTCACTCTGATCAGATATCAAATCTGATCTAGTCCCATTTGCCAGCATTTAGCTAATAGCTCTCCTCTTTCAGATACTTTTTAAATGTACGATTGTAACCGCCTTCACCACGTCCTCTGACAGCACTTTCTGTACACACACCCCTCTCTGTGTGAAACATTTAGTTTCAGGACCCTTCTAAATCTATCGCCCTCTTGCCTTCAACCTATGCCCTCTTGTTCTGGACTCCCCTATCCTGGGGAGCAGAACATGGCTGTTCATAATATCCATGCAACTGATGGTTTTATAAACCTCTATAATGTCACCCCTCAGCCTCTCACACTCCACGGGGAAACACCACAACATAACCAGCCTCTCCTGAAAGCTCAAACCTCGAATCCTGGGACATCCGTGTCAATCTTTTCTGCAGACAACCAAGTTGTACACAGTATTCATAACGTGGCCTCACCAACATCCTGAACAGATACAACATACCACCACAACTCCTAGACTCAATGCTCTGACTGATTAAGGCAAAAGTGCCAAATGTGTTCTGTCCCACTCTGTCTACCTGCGACTCCACTTTCAAGGAACAATGCACCTGCAGCCCTATGCCCCTTTGTTCTACAACACTCCCCAGGACCTTGCCATTAAGTGCATAATTTCTGCCCTGATTTGCCTTCCCAAAATGCAAAACCTCGTATTTATCTAAATTAAATTTCATCTGTTATTCTTTACTACTTTGTCCCATCTAATTGCGGTCTCGTTGTACTCTAAGATAATCTACTACACCACCTTTCTGATGTAATCTGTAAACTTACAAATTATGGCCCCAATATTCACATCCAAATCCTTAATATAAATGATGAATGCAGTGAGCTCAGCAGCACACTGCTGCGCACAAGCCTCCAGTCTGAAAATTACCCTCTTCCTTCAAGCCAATTGTGACTAGCTACCTCTGTATCCCATGTGACGAACCCCTACTAATCTGTCTAACAATAGAAATGTTATGAACACCTTGCTGAGGTCCATATAAACAATGTGTACCAAACTGACTTCATGAATCTTCTTTGTCACTTCTTCCTAAAACTCACACAAATTAATAAGCCAGGATTTCCCATGCAGAAAGCCATGCTGACGACCCCTAATCAGCCCTTACCTTCCCAAATGTATGTAAATCCTATCCCACAGAATCGCCTCTAAGACTTACCCGCCACTGACATCAGGCTCATCGGTCTGTAGTTCTCCGGCTTTTTGAGTCATTGTTTCCTTTTCTAGTCTCACTCCACTCCTCCACTGTTCACAACAAATGTTAAATGTAACCAGGTTGGTGATATGGCCGTCGATATCGGTCTCAGACTGCGTCAGGATCAGTTTTAGGAACAATGAAGGCTAGTTTCCTTAATCTGCTCAATTAGCACGTTTATGGTCCAGAGCAATGTTACTTAAAATATGATGGAATGATGAATGGCAAAGTGTATGGGTATTGCAAATAAAGAATCAATATTTCCCTTTCTAACAAAATCCTGCAATTTCAGCTTTGAAGAACTTTGTCCAGATATTAGTGAGAAAAAGTGAGAGATTGTCCAAAATGTTATTCTGCTTCTGAAGGTATTCTACTCACACAAGCTGCTAGCAATGGGATTTCATCCTGGGACAGTTAGATTTGGCTGAATTCCCTTTGCTTTCGGCAGTGAGGAGATTCCAATGAATTTGGGTCAGGGGTCACTCAAGGGGTAGCACGGTGGCTCAGTGGTTAGCACTGCCACCTCACAGCACCAGGGACTTGGGTTCGATTCCAGACATGGGTGACTATCTGTGTGGAGTTTGCACATTCTCCCCACATCTGCGTGAGCTTCTAATGGCTGCTTCAGTTTCCTCCCACGGTTCAAAGCTGTGTAGGTTAGGTGTATTAGTCATGCTACATTGTCCATAGTATTCAGGGATATCTAGGTTAGATGCATTAGTCAGGGTTAAATGTAAGGGAACGTGCCTGGGAAGTTTCCTCTTTGGGTGGTTGGTTTGGACTTGTTGGGCCGAATGGCCCGATTCCACACTGCAGGGGTTCCGTAAAAATAAGAATGTTAACGATGATTGCACAGCTTTTGCGTCAGCTCGCACACATTGCTGTGACGTGGAACAATGAAGGTCGGAGAGGGCAATCGGCCGTTCCTTCTCGGGCAGATTACATTTCCTCCCTTTCTGAGTTGAGTCACACAATAATGTCATCTTCTCCCAAACTGGATTATGTGAGGTCTCCTTGTACATTGTCCAGACTATGTCTCCTTCTCATTCCCTGTTCCATGTAGGTGCATCATTTCTACTGTGTCTCGGTCAATTTGAAGATATATTTATATATCCCTGCGTCATTAAAAAATAAAATGTTCAATGTATTCAAAATATCTGTGTTAAAATGAATGCATTTTTAACAAGTACAGAAATTGCTGGAAAAGCTCGGTAGGTCTGTCAGCATCCAGATGCCTTTTACATGTTGTAGTTGTAACAGCCTCCACCACTTCCTCTGGCAGCTCATTCCATACTCACGCCACCTTCTGCATGAAATGGTGTCCTTTATGCCTCATCAAAACCTTTACCCGCTTTCTTTCAACCAACGCCCTCTAGATTTGAACGCCCCTAGCCTGGAGAAAAACCCTGACTGTTCACCCTATCCATGACCATTCTGACTTTATAAACTTGTCCTGCTACAAAATGCGACTCCAATCAACACGAATGGCTGTGTTTTCTAAATCCGTTTTAATCAGTTTGTTCAGGTGTATTATGAAACACTTCAGTGGGATTTACACCTAGACTTTTGTGCCCAGAGGTGGGGACACCAGCACCACTCGGCAATACCCATAAAGCTGGAACAGTATTCTCCTGTGTGTTTGTTCTACAGCCTGTTCTGACATGCTGTGACATACCTCTGCAACAGGCAGGACTTGAATCCAGACCTTCAAGTCCAGAGCTAGGAACACTACCACACAAGTTCAGGAATTGGACTCAAATTCAGAGCTCTGGGACACTACCCACTACACTAACATACCCAGATTTTGGGTCATATTTCAAGTGCCAGCTTTCAGCTCGGTGTGGATTGATTATAATCAGGTTACCATTACTGAA
>NW_025212626.1:7114-8582 GCF_004010195.1 Chiloscyllium plagiosum | reverse complement strand
GTCTGGTCACCCTGCCCGCTCATTCCATAGGCACACCAACCTCTGTGTGAAAAGGCTGCCCCTTCGGTCCCTTTTCAATGTTTCCCCTCTCACCTTAAACCTTTGCCCTCTAGTTTCGGTCTCCCCTCCCCTTCGAAAACACCTTGACTGTTCACTTTGATATTATTGGCCTTGATATTATTAAGCTGGAGAGGGTTCAGAAGAGATTAACCTGGATGTTGCTGGGAATGGAGGGAGTGTGAGATAAGGAGAGGCTGGATAGGCTGGGACTTTTTTCTCTGGAGATTATGAGATTAAGGGTAATTTACAGAGGTTTATAAAATAATGAGGGTGTGACTGATAAGTTGAAGGTGTGACGTCTTTTCCATAGAGTTGGAGATTCAAAACTGGGGGATATTTTAAGGTGTGAGGGAAAAAGATTTACAAAAGTCAGGAAAGGTAATTATTTTAGACAGAAGCTGGCTTGTGTGTGGAATGAACTTCCAGAGGAAGTGGTGAAAGCAGGGACCGTTAAAACGTTTGAAGGACATTTCGATCAGTAAATGGATAAGACAACGGTTTGGATGCTGCTGTGAGCAGCTGCCCTCTCCCTCCCCCTCTCTGAATGTATCCCTGTTGATTTTCATCCTCTGCCAATGCCTTTGCAGTGGCGTGGGGAGGCCAGCAGAGGGTGGCATTGCATCACTTTAAGCACCACAGTGACTGCCAGACCTGCCCCACACAGAGACACACAGATACACATACAACAATTCTTAGGACACGGCGTGAAGCTCATCTGGTAACTTAAACTAAACATAAATAAATGCTCAATTCGGCTCGCTAAAATATGAGTGACAGAGAACTCACAAATTTTACTTTTAAATAAAAAGATCAATGTATTTTTTTTAACACTGAATACCCACTTCCTGGCAGCAGCCCCAGCCTCTTCATTCAGAAACAGGCAGCCATGCCCATTGTCCTCGGGTCTTCACGGAGAAAGGAATGATGGCCTTTCAGATAAAGGCTTTCCCGTTGGTACAGGGCTCAAAACATTCTCTCCTTCACCAAGTCCCACCACCAACCAACCACATCAAAATATCCGGTGTGTACTGAGAGTAGTGGGGCCACTGGGAACATCAGGGAGCAGACCATCAGAGAGATGGGGCCACACTTCCCATGTCTGGACAGTCAGAGTGAACCCTCCAGTTCACACGGTATCACTAAGTCCTGTAATCCCTCTCCATCTATGTAATACACAGCCTGTTATTCTTCCTGAAAATAAAATCACAGGTTCACAGTTTCCCACATTATATTCGATTTACCAAGTTGTTGTCCATTACTTATCCATTTACAGATTCTCTACCTCCCCTTGATAACTTCAGTTCCTCTCGATCTTAGTGTCAGTTTAAATTTTGTTGAACATGTTTGTTCTATTTCTGGAAACCATTTATATAGTTTGCAAATAGTTGAGGTCCCAGCACTGGTCACT
>NW_025212626.1:4515-6783 GCF_004010195.1 Chiloscyllium plagiosum | reverse complement strand
AAAATAGAGTTGGAGGGGGAAATAAGGCACTCCACTCCTTGCGGTGCTCACATCTCCCTGAACAACTCCAGGGTGTTTGTGGACACTGCGTGCTCCTTCTCCTGAGACATCCGGGCTCTAACGTAACTGCGGAAGAGGGTCAGGCAGTCGGCCCTAACGACCCCCTCCACGGCCTGGACCGGTTTAAGGCCAGTTTGTCCAGGCCCAGGAGCAGACCAATGAAGTGGTCTTCAGACCTGCCCTCCTTCCTCCGTACCGAGGTGCCCGAAGATCAGGAGCGTGGGACTGAAGTGCAACCAAAAGCAGAGGAGGAGATTTTTGAGAAAATCGTAAAGGGAGTGCAAACGCCCACACCCAATATATACATGGCCCATGGATTCCACAGCGCCACAGAACAAGCAGCTGGGCTGGGAGTCCGTGAACCACCAGAATCTGCGGTTGCAGGGGACTGCTGTGTGCAGCACTCTCCACCCCAGATCCCCGGGAGAAAGGGGTGGGGACTCCCACGTAGAGAGCCCTCCACTGGGGATCCCCACGCCCGGTGGCAAATGGGCACGCCAAGGCGTGTCCGGGCAGTGGATGAGGAAGAGGCGGTGAGAAGCAGCAGTCGATACAGGGCCCGCCTTTTACATCCTTAAAAGGGACAAAATTAAAATTCCGGAGGTGGTTCAGGTTGTGGGGCACAGGCTCCCGCGGGAAGTATGGGACCTTGGTGCCAATGTGAAATTCCGTCCGGGCTGGGGTGAGCGCGGACGGGATCCCACCGCACACCTGAGCGTCCTTCAACTGGTGCACTACGTCGTGTCCGAGCACCACCGTTTTAAGGCGTCGGATGTCGGTGGCCACGTACCGGACATCTACCACTGCCCTGCTCGCTATGTCCTGCGCCAGCGTCCAGCCCAGGCCCCCGGTACCCAGCACATCCTCAACCCTGGTCACCCTCGCTGTCACGGCCCTCCCCTCCGACAGCCACTCGAACCCGTGAGTACGGAGGTGCGGATTCCTGAGCAACGGCTCCCTGATGACAGCTGCTAGTCCTGCCAGAGGGTAGGCGCGACGCGATTCGACTATGTTCCATGGCGGCCACCAGCTGGTTTATGACCAGCACTCGACTCCTGTAAGATAGCACTCGGAGCAGTCCTGTCCATCGGCCCAGGCGAAAATAGACTTTGGCCTCCAGCTCCTGCCAGTTGGCCGGCCAGGATTCCTCAGCCGGGCTGAGGTAGACCCCCAGGTAGAGGAGATGGGTGGTACTCCAGCTGAACCCCCGTAACTCCTCCAGCTGAGAGTCTACCCGCCACGGACCGACCAGTAGTCCGGAACATTTGGCCCAGTTGACCCTGGTGGAAGACGCAGCCAAGTACACGGCCTGGCACTTGCGCATCCTCTCCATGTCAGCCGGGTCGGTGAAAGTGAGGAGCACGTCGTCGGCGTAGGCCGAGAGGACCAACCCTGTGCCCGCACCGCTCATAACCAGCCCCGACAAACTCCTCCGCAAGAAGCACAGGAAATGCTCCACGAACAGGGAACACAGCTGGCCGGACAGGGGGCAGCCTTGACGTACTCCTCTCCTGAAGCGAAGGGGCGCCATCAGGGACCCGTTAACTTTAACCAGACACTCTGCGGCGGCGTACAAAAGTCGGATCCGGGCGACGAACTGCGCCCCGAACCCGAATGCCCGCAGAGTCCCGAGCAGGTACTCGTGATCGACCCTGTCGAACGCCTTCTCCTGGTCGAGAGACAGGAAGGCGCTCGGCAGACCAGCCGTCAACAGAAATGTAGCAGGTCCCGGACCAGGTGGACGTTATCGTGTATCCTCCGGCCCGGGACCGTGTAGGACTGGTCCGGGTGGATCATGTGGGCCAGCACGGAGGCCAGGCGAGAAGACAACACCCTGGCGAAGATTTTGTAATCCGTGCCGAGGAGGGAGACCGGACGCCAGTTCTTAGAAGAACGAAGGTCCCCCTTCTTTGGCAGCAGGACGATGACCGCCCTGCGCCAAGAAAGGGGCAGCTGTCCGGCATTTAAACACTCCCCCAGGACCTGTGCGTAGTCGCTCCCCAGGACGTCCCAGAACGCCCTGAAGAACTCCACAGTCAGCCCGTCCAGCCCCGGGGTTTTGCCCCTCGAGAGCCGGTCGAGGGCGCCGGTCAGCTCCGCCAAAGTGACGGGAGCGTCGAGCCTCCCGGCGTCCTCCGGGCCGAGCTGCGGCAGGCCCTCCCACAGAACTCTGCGAGCATCCTCGCTGGACGGATCCAGAGAGAACAG
>NW_025212626.1:0-1174 GCF_004010195.1 Chiloscyllium plagiosum | reverse complement strand
ACCCCCTCTCTCTAAGTTTTCCCCCTTTCTCTGTCTCTATCTCTTGCTCTTGCTCTCTCTGTCTCTCTCTCTCTTGCTGTGTTGCTCCACCCTCTCTCATCCCCTGCCTCACCCCTCTCTCAGACGCACTCTTTCTCTCACCCACTCTCTCTCTCGCCCCTCTCTCTCATTATCTCCTTTCCTGTCTCACTCTCTCCTCATCTTATCTCTTCCTTCTCGTCTCTCTGTCACCGCTCGTGTCTCTCTCTCCCCACCTCCATCCGTTTCTCTTTCACCAAATCTCTCTCCGTCCTGCCCCTCCCTCCCTCTCTATATGACACACCCATTCTCCCCGGTCCTTCACTCTTCCTCTGACCAAGAGACTGGAGGGTTGAAAAGATAAAGAAATGTGGATGGCGGGAGGAGGGGAGAAAATGGAGTAGAACTGGAATGGCGGGAGGGAGATAGAGAGAGCAGGAGAGGGAGAGTGAAGGTGAGGGTGAGAGAGAAGAGTGGAGGCAGGTGGAGAAACGAGGGAGGGGAGTGAGAGAGAGAGTGGGAAGAGGGAGAGTAAAACGGTGAGGTGGTGAGAAAAAGAGAGTGTGCAGGAAGAGAGACGGAGAGAAATAATGAGAAAGATGAAATGGGGAGTCCAGGTTGGAGTGGGGGGCAGAGGGAGATAAACCCATCTGCTGAGCTCAGGGCGCGATTCCCTCGCCTTCCCTGAGGACCAGCACTTGGGCCTGAGTCTGGCTCTCTCCAGCTCAGCTTCTTCAACACAAAGACACACAACAATATCGGTCACTCTGCTGGTTGGCACTTTTTAATGAACAATTTTATTGTTTACAAATGGAAGTGATGGATACAGTCAGTCGGATGATGGCTTTTGTCATTGCCCCCTAAGTTGTGAGAAACATTGAAATGGGTCCCTATAACCCCCCGTGGGATAAAGATGGACAAACCAACGCTACCCTCAGTCTGTTACCATAGCGACAGGCTGATCCATCGCTGAAACACTGAACTGAATTGAGAAAATCCAGATTAATGAGTGAATTTGATTGGTTGATGCATTTGGGTAAAGGGATATTTCATCACATTCTTCAGCTGCTGCCTGAACTTATTCGCCCCTTTAAGTGCCTGAGGGGATTTTGGAATAGCACCTCCTTCTCCCTGGAACGGGATCTCTTCCCTCGGG
>NW_025212625.1:26571-27699 GCF_004010195.1 Chiloscyllium plagiosum | reverse complement strand
TCAAGGTCGTCTGATTGTACTTGGGCATGAAACGAACAAAGATTAGTGACATACTCTTCATTTTAATTATGTCAAAAGTAATATCTTTCCTGATGGTCACAACAAAGAGGATGGTTTCCAAGAAAAGACAGAGACTAAGTCAGCTGTAAACTAATCGATGACCAAAATATGGCTCGCGTAGTTCTCTGGAACAGATATGATTTATTGATTATTGTCATCCAAACTTTTTTTTTTACCATTGAACCGTGAGTGGGAGATGGGAAGCTAAGATCACCCGTAACTATTGCCAGCTTTTATCACTCACATGTAGTATTTGTTTCTTGTACGGAGTGGTTACTGCGAGTGCACTTGGAAACTACACCTGCGGATGACTTCTTTCCTCACTGGTCCTCATTTCTACACAAACACGTTTTATATCCTTATCTCCTGAATCAAAGTAATGTGCAACCAATTGATAAATGTCACTAATACCTTTGCATTTCACAAGGTTTGTCACCTTCCAATGTAAATTAATGATTTGCCGTCTTGCAATTGCACACAATAAGAGATAACAAAATACAGGGAGGTGTACCAGGTTTGCAAACGCACGTTATTGAAGCTAAATTGGAAGTTTCTGCCCAAAATACGATCACGGAAGCATGCACTGAACCGTCAGGAAGCACACAATAAGTCCAGTGCCAGAGGGCATGACAGGAACAGCACCAGTTTAACCACCAAAATACTTCTCTCCGCTAATATTTTGGATGTACATCTCAATGAGCAATCGAGTTTTACATATGTTCCAACAGTAGTTACAACACAAGGAATTAACCAGTGCTGCAGACGGTCCAAGCCCCTGAATCAGAAACACTCAATGCCCTACATACAACTACAAGAACATCTGCCCGTGGCGGATACGGGCTGGCTGAAGTTCATGATTGCAGCTCGCTAGTTGTCTGTCTGTTTCTCCGATATAGTGTTTCGTGCAGTCCCTGCGTGGAATCTTGACAACCACATTTGTCCTGCACAAGATGGGCATTGGATATTGTTTTCTGGTGAGCTTTCCCTCAGCGAGGCTGTTGGTTTATGTGCTGTCCTAAATCCGTGTGTTCAGAGGAGTCTGGCTATCAGTTTCCAGAAATTTATTTT
>NW_025212625.1:8500-24021 GCF_004010195.1 Chiloscyllium plagiosum | reverse complement strand
CCTGACCTGCTGTGCTTTTCCAGCATCACTCTGATCTAAAATTAGGTTTCCAGCATCTGTAGTCCTCACTTTTACATCGTTCCTTCAGTGTCGCTGGTTCCCTATGCAAGAACTCCATCTCAAGCGGTTTCATGTCTGTACCTCCACGCTGAGGATTTGAAGCGTGAAGAAAAGTAACTCACCCCCTCCATCTCTGGGGTAATTATGGACTGAAAAAGAATCGTGTCACATTGAAATATATCGAGATGCGACTTAATGTTTGTCTTTTATTGGGAACCATCTCTTTCATTGTAACCATCAGGAAAGAACATTTCGTTCGCCAGAAAAAGAAATGAATATGTCACTATTTGTTTGCTTCAGGTCCAAGAATACTCAGACCAATAGCTCCCTTGCTTACCTCTGCTGGTCATGTTCGCAAAGAGATCTAGCAAATTGCCAAGTGTGATTTTCCTTTCAATAAATAATTTTGACTCAGTTTGGCTGCAAATATCTTTTCCTACCTTTGTGCTTTTCTTCTTTTACATTGGTGTCTCGCACCTTACAAATGACAGCAAAGGTATGAAAGGGGATGGAAGCATTTTGCTCATCAAGTCAGCCAGAGCTTTCAATGAGATCACGGCTGATTTAGTCAATTCTCAACCCGACTGCGCCGTCTGTAGTCATGGCCGAGTGGTTAAGGCGATGGATTAGAAATCCATTGGGGTTTCCCCGCGTAGGTTCGAATCCTGCTGACTATGTACGAATACTTTCCTGCTGGAATAAGTTTCGCTCAAAGTTCAGAAAACCTATTTTGCAAACCAGCCCAGTAATTTGATTAGAGTTGGGAAACTCGAGTTCTTCATCAGAAACGTTCCATATTTAAATCATTATCTCGGTTTCTCTTCCCAGATACACTGCTCGACACATCGGGTTTCTGCAGCTGTTATTGAACGTCCTGAGCAGAAGTGCTGCTTTTCATTAGATTCCTTTAATCCCTGTCCACTGTTCACGGACTCGGGTCAGTGGCAACACTTCCTCCTGCTCGTCAAAGTGCTCATTCCCCACCGCTCCCTCTCCCATCATTACAAACAACCGCAGGAAATCGCCACTTAACCATCTTTGTTCCAAAGTGAAACTCATCAGCCTCGGGAATCTCTCCACCAAACGGGACTTCTCATCCCTGGACATGGTGCAAGCCAGAGGATTGTGAAGAGATACTGTGAAAATATTGTCAGTTGGCAGTTGAAAAAATGTTTAGGAAGCAAACCATATAATTTAGGCTCCAGCTTTGGAAATCTTGAGAAACTCTTTGGGAAATGGAATCAGAGGAGGATGAAGAAGTGTGAACTGTCGGACCGAGTAGAGGACGGGACATTGCTTCTGATGTTCTCGGGACAGGAACTGATCTAAGACATTGAAAGAATTCTCGCTCACTTACGTGAGGAATGCAACTTCATCTGGACCCTGGGGCAATGAAAAACTCTGGAATACTCAAGACAAAATCCAAATATTGACTGGGATCACGACAGTACGAGTACTATAGATGGGTCAGGTTTTGCCCAGTGTGTGCAGGAGGGCTTCCTGACACAGTATGTAGACATGCCTTCAAGGGACGAAGCCACTCTCGATTTAGTACTGGGTAACGAGCCAGGCCAGGTTTTAGATTCGGAAGTAGGTGAGCACTTTGGAGACAGCGATCACAATTCTCTCAGGTTTACTTTCGTGATTGAAAGGGATAGATGTACTCCACGGAGCAAGAGTTTCAGCCGGTGGAAGGGAAATTACGATGTATCGAGGTAAGATTTAGGAAGCGTAGAATGTGGTAGGAATCTGCAGGGGGTGAGCACATTAAAAATGTGGAGCTTATTCAAGGAAAAGCTCATGTGTGTCCTAGATAAGTATGTACCTGTCAGGCAGGGAGGAAGATATAGAACGCGTGAGCCGTGGTTTACTAAGGAAGTGGAATCCCTGGTCAAGAAGAACAAGAACTCTTATGTTAGGACAAAATGTGAAAACTCAATTAGAGCACTCGAGGGTTCCAACGATATCAGGAAAGACCTAAAAAGAGAGCTGAGAAGAGCCAGGAGGAGACATGAGAAGTTGTTGGCAGATAGGTTCAGGGTTAACCCTAAGGCTTTCCATAGGTATGTCAGGAATAAAAGAATGACGAGCGTTAAATTTGGGACAATCAAGGATAATAGTGGGAAGTTGTCTGTGGAGACAGAGGAGATAGGGGAAACACTAAATAAATATTTTTCGACAGTGTTCGCTACAGAAAATGAAAATGTTGGCGAGGAAGGTGCAGAGATTCTTGCGTCTAGACTAGAAGAGATTGAGGTTCACAAGGAAGAGATATTAGAAATACTGCAGAGTGTGAAAATAGATAAGTCAGCTGGGCCGGATGGGATCTATCTGATGTTGTTTAGCAAATGCACTGCAGGAAGGTACAAATCAAGTTGATGCTAACAACGGCTCGTTTTGAGCCGCTAATTTGCAGTGAAGTGGCGGCGCCAATTCGTCTAATTCCACATCCAGAGCTCGAAATGACCGGAGGTCTCTCACTGTGTATCTGCAGGGTCTTGCTTGGACGTACCACAAGGGTCGGTGTTAGGTCCACTGCAGTTACATGAGATCTAACCTTGCCAATCAGTCTCCCATGGGGAACATTGTTGAACGTCTTACTGAAGTCCATATAGATCACATTTACTGCTCTGCCCTCATCAGTCTTCTTTGTTACTTCTTCAAAAAACTCAATCAAATTTGTGAGACATTATATCCCACGCACAAAGCCATGTTAACTGTCCCGAATCAGTCCTTGTCTTTCCAAATACATGTACATTCTGTTCCTCAGGATTCCCTCCAACAATTGGAGTATTCTTGGCAGATGCAGTTTCATGTCGGGAATGCGTGGTCATATACTTTGTTGGGAAGAATCAAAAGACACGCTGGTATTAAAATCGACAGAAATGCAAAAGATGTGCAGTGCAGAGGAGTCTCAGTGTTCTTATACATGAAACGAACAAAGGTTAATCACATATTTATTTCTTTCTGGCAAAAGAAAGCCTTTTCTGAAGCTCACAATTAAAGAGATGTTTCCAACAAAATAGGAAAATTAAGTCACCAGTAGAGTAATGAATTACCAAGATATCCTTCGTGATGTTTTATGGGACATGTGGGATTTTTTTGATTATGGTTCTCCAAACGTTTTTACAATGGAACCGAGAGTTTTAGATGGGAGGTTAAGATCACGCATGACTATTGCCATTTTCGTCACTCACACACAATATTTTTTTCCTTGTACGATTTATTTTGCTTTGTGGTGACTGCGAGTGGGCTTGTAAACTACACATGCTTGTGAGTTCATTCCTCACTGTTCCTCAACTCCAGCCAAACAAACTTGACATCCTTATTTCCTGAATCAAGGTAATCTCTAACCATTGCAGAAATGTCATTAAAATGTCGATATTTCACAGGCCTCTGTATATCATCTTACAATATTAATTGATCCTTTACTGTATTGCAGTTGCGCACAAGAAGAGAAAAATAGCATCGACAATGGTGGACCTCCGCTTCACACACCCGTTATTGAAGCGAAAATGCAGATTACTGCCCATAAATCGTGGAAGCATGTGCCGAACCCTCAGGAAACGCAGAATAAGTTCAGTGCCACAGGGCATGTCAATGACAGCACCAGAAAGACAACAGAAATGCTGCTATGAGCTCCTATTTTGGATATATTTCTCAATGAGCAATACAGTGTTACATGTGTTCCATCAGGAGTTATCTCACACAAGGAAGTAACCAGTGCTGCAGACGGTCATATCATCCGAATTCCCAGCCCTGGAATCAGAGACATTCAATATTCTGTGCATAACTGCAAGGAAGAGCTGTCCGAGGCGTTTACAGTCCGGATGAAATTATGAATGCAGGTCTCTAGTTGTCAGCCTCTTCCTCCTATGTCGTGTTTCGTGCAGTCCCAGTGTGGAATCTCGTCAACCACGTTTGACCTGCACATGATGCGTATTGGGCCTTGTTTTCTCGTGAGTTGTTGTCTGAGTGAGGCTCTCGGTTTCTGTGCTGTCATAACTCCGAGTGTTCGGAGGAGTCTGGATATTGTTTTCCAGAATTTGTTTTTAATACAGGGAAGCATGATTTAAAAATTACCTCAAAACATATCCTCGTTGTGAATTTTGTGCCATGCATCTGCGAATGAATATGTGTGGATGTTGGTTATTGGCAAATAATTTGTGAGGGCGTCAGTTCAGCAGTCCCTAGTAGCAATACGTTCAAACGTCAAGGGCCACACATTCGACTAGAATAGCACAACAATAATAGGACAGGGCAAGCAGAAGACAGCCAGACAATTCCTGGAAGCAGGGCACTCATCCACGGATTCCATCTGTTGGACCCAATCTGCAATCCCAACAAACGAAAGCAGCGTGAATGAAACAAAATGAATTCGTACCAAAACATGAGAGCAGCGCTTCACAGGAACCTCTGCAGCGCTGAGAATGTCACCCAGACAGGCGAGGAAAAGTCTGCAAACCATATTCCTCGCGTCACAGAACTTTTCAACAAGAACTCCAGAAGCATCCGAACTTCACATCTTTCTGCTCCAAAACACTCCGCTTTTCCACAACAGAGAATTGCACACTCAACTACCGCGTGTCAGATGAGAATACCAGCCCCTACACTACCAAGGGCGGCAGTAAGAGCGAGGGGAAATAGCTGACACTGTCATTCCACAGCTACAAACGCTCTCTTTGAAAGGTACGTTTTCGTATGAATGTCGGGGCAGCAGTAGAATATGGGAACTAAACAGCCTGCGCTGTGTATTCATATTCTTGACAATGTGAGTTGTTCACAGTTTTCCCTGAAAGTGAGTGGACGTCGTTATTTCACCGCTGTTGTGAAGCCAGATCCTGCACTGAATCTGCTCCCTCGTTTTTTGTTGTTGTGGCTAAAAGGTAGGCAATCGCAACTTGAAACTTTGTTATATTTCGCTCATTTCCTTCATTACTGTCCTGGTGAGGGAGGATGGAGATTAGCTCTCTCGATCAGATGGAGACACCAGCGCATTGTTGGCCTAATTTAATCGAGAATATAATTGGTAATATTCACTTTGCAAGGTACATGTTTCTGTTATGTTTTATGTTACTTGAGCACTTTCTGTTCCTTGGCAATGCACTAAATCTCCAGAATGTCGGGAAGCTCCGTTTGGAATTGCTTCGGTGCTATTTGTGTGAGCAGTTCTTGACATACACGTCTCGCACTGCCTCACAGACAGAAGTAATGAGTTTGTGTGTCTGATAATGACTCTGCCTTTTGAGTTTTGCACCTGGTCCACGTTAAGAGCTGTCAGTTTTTGGATTCACTGGAGAGTTGAGGGGATAACATGATTTGTGAGGTTTTTTTTAGTCATCGAAATTATTTGATGGAGAACTTGGGAATGTATCAAGGAGAATGGTCATTGTCTGTAAATGTCTGGAAAACATTCCTGTCTGTGTCATTTGAAAACATTACGCCTCTAGAAAAAATAACATTCAAACACGCTGACTTAGTAACAAACAGCATGCGTTTTTGCAAGTGGTCAATTCAAACTGTTGTCAGGTGCTGGAGTGTCACAGAATTGCCGAGCACGGAAGCAAACCTTCCTATCCAACTTGCACCTGCTGAACAGATGACCATAACTAATCTAAACATATTTGCCAATATTTGTCCCTTATCTCTCCGAACACTTCCTGTCTGTATACCCATTTAGATGCCTTTGGAGTGTTGTGAGTGCACCAATCTCTGCCACTAAATGTGGCAATTTATTCGACACGCACAAAAATGTCTGTATTAAAAACAAGTATCGCTCACATCCCTTTCAAATTGTACTGCTATCACATTAAACCTATGCTGTCTCCCTTTAAACTCACGTGACTTCTGAACAAGTGTAGATTGACGATGTTCTCTGCTCGTCTACCTCATGATTTTGTAAACTTTTCCAAGGACATCCCTCAGGCCTGAAGCTCCGGGGAAAACTGTCGAAGAATATTCAGCTTCTCACTAATGTCCACACCGTGCAAACCTTTCAAATCGTTGTAATTTTTTTTTTTTAATTTAGCGAAGGTATTCATAGAAAATGCCAGGGGAAATTGCCTGAAGTGAAGCGATGCTGAAACATTAGTCTTGACAGGTTTGGCGCTTAGTTATCGTCAGCGAGTGTCGCCAAGTGGTTTAATGTAGGTAAAAACAATGAATGGAGATGCTGGAGACCAGACTCAGGATTAGTGGTGCTGAAGAGCGCAGCAGTTCAGGCAGCATCCGAGGTGCAGTAAAATCGACGTTTCGGGCGAAACCGTGTATTCCTGATGAAGGGCTTTCGCCTGAAACGTCGATTCTACTGCTCCTCGGATGCTTCCTGAACTACTGTGCTCTTCCAGCACCACGAATCCAGAGAGGTTTCATGTGCTGGGTTTAGGGTCCAGTCTCTATTGCGTCGTGGGTTTGAAACCCAACTTTGCAAGAGAACAACAGCAGGCACCTTTTTATGACAGAACTACATAGGTCCTGATATTGTTTTATGGGTGTGTTCGTTCCACCTCGGGTCTCTCACCCTCTCTTCGATAAACACGGGTACATGACCAACTGATTCTTAAAATAATGAGAACGACTGCTGTCCACATCCTCTCGAGCACTGTGCGTTTGGATGTGTGCACGCACAATTTTGCTGCCAGTCGCTGTGTCTCAAATGGTCAGAGCATTTGGCTGAAATGTTGGTTCTCCTAGCCCAAAAAGAGCACAGAGCTGTACATCTCTATGACTCTATGACTCTAAGTATTGAGTCGGTCCATGTACTGGCAGTACAACCACGAGAACGCATCCATGACTGACCCTGAGTGCAGTGAGTGAAACGGTCACGTGCAGCAGAATGTGATCCCACTCTCTACAAGCCCCCGCTGCCAACAGAAAGGGGCCACTACAGTTTCAATCAGCGGCTTCCTGCCCAGACCTGGGACACAGCTCATGGAAACTCCTTCCTCAGGAACGGCTGTTACCGTGTGAAAGGGTAAAAAATTCTAATTCAAATTGGAAATGGCTTCAGAAGATTGTTCCTGTTTTTAAAACATTTTATAATCAGAACTCCTGTCTCGAATATTAGAAGTGGTAAACTTTGTAGGCAGGTAGAACAAAGAAAGTGTTGATGGTGAACACTCTGTCTCTTCAGCAGAAGCGATTCCCTACACTCTAATCAGAAGTGATTTGGTTTCCTGAGGTATTTTCCCGATTGATTTGCAGTCTGCCAGAGTGTCTGGGAATCACTTCGGCGACCTAAGGATCAGGGTCAAAATATGAAAATATTAACAGATAATCGTAAATCCCGGGGCAAGGCCTAAATGTATTGTAATCGTCTGAAGGATTAAATCTGAGAATTGAAAGACTTGAATAATGTTATTTGCAATGGGGAGGAATGAACGAGGTTTTTGAAAATTGCCATGGCAGCTGAATTTAACTCAGTATGAAATGATAAATTAACCAGCACCAATCCTGTCCTGGCTCGTTCAGTCGGTAGAGCTTGAGACCTTTAATCTCAATGGTGTAGGGTCGAGACCCACGCAGGGCGCTGTTGTTTGTTAATAGGTTTGCCGCTCTCCATTAATGTTGCAAGAGCGAATTCGCTCGCTGAGGTAGGTTTTGTTGACACATTTCTTCCTCCGTTTTTGATCATATCTTGGTTTCTGAGTGAAAACTGTCTCCACTGTACGGCAGAAACAAGAGACAAGGTTATCAGTTCAGCCGAATATGCTTTAAACGATGTCCCTTCCAAAACGTGAGGTACCATTCCAAACGTGCCCCAACCAAAATGTCCAGAGACGTCGAATGCGAATGGCCACATGATAGTGACAGCTGCATGTCAAATGGTGCTGCAATAGAATTAACTGAATGAGAATGCTCTGATGGAAACCGAATGGAACTCTCCCTGAAATTTTCCCAATTCACTCGGTAAATGATGCTGTTGTGTACCCATATCGGTTTACGTCATGAACAGCTTATTGTCAGGAACACGGGTGGGGGTGATGCAGGATAGTGAAGTTTCCATGTGGCTCCAAAGTGATTTGTTCGAATAGGGAATTCAAACGTCCACAGAGCAGACATAGCTGATTGGTCCAGGATCACACTTCTCCCTTCTGTTTCAGTACCAACAAAAGAAATTGCGGGAAAATCTCAGCAGGTCTAGTAGAATCTTGGAATGGAAAACCGAGTAAAGTCTTCAAGACCAGTGACACTTATTTCTCCATGTCCATCTCCGTCTACCTTTTTATTGGATATCTCCTGACTCTCAACTTTATACTCAGTTTCTTTTTTATTACTCCGTCTCCAAACGTTCACCTAGTTTCAAAATTTAATAGCAGAACTGTTTCATCTCTCACCTCGCCGAGTTATGAGAGGAGGACTTCGAAATGCACGATTAACTCTGTTTCTATTTCCTTAGATAATGGATGGCCAGAGACCATAAGGCATCGGAGGACAGTTAGAGCTTTCAGCCTATCTGGTCTGCCGCCATTCGATCATGACTCATATCGTACCCAAACCAATTTTCAGCCTTCTATCTGTGACACTTAGCTCCCCTGAATTTAGGATCCAGTCTTTTTCCCAGAGTGCGAATGAAACCATCACAACTGTCTCCACATTTGCTGGCAGCTGTTACACCGTATCTGTGTGTGATCGAGCTCAATTTCAGTCCCACACAGCAAACACGTCTGTTCTGAGCAATGCAATCCCTGCTGCATGACAGATCGATCGGGTCTCTGACCCCACGGTTTTTTCTGCGAGGCAGGAGTTAGCTCCTTCACCACCCATGGCAAGGACCGGTGCTTCAAAATGTGGGGACACAGAACTATAGGCACAAGAGTTTGTGCAGGTTCGGTCGAAAGGGTTATTGTCAACTTCAGTGGAGTCCCTGCTTCAGAGTCTGGGTTTGAATCGCCCAGGCCTGGATAAAATTCCAAGTCAGGAAATGAAGATTTATTTCTCTTCTTGTGGCTAATCTGAATGAAAACCATTTTCTGCTTCCTCAGAGAGCACAGACCCGGTTCTGCCAGAAGGAATCCAGTGATCGATTGCATCCAACTGGAATCATAGAGCCATAGAGATGTACTGCAGGGAAACAGACCCTTCGTTTAAACCTGCCCATGCTGACCGGAAATCCCAACCCAATTTGGTCCCTCTTGCCAGCACATGGCCCATCTCCCGCCAAACCCTTCCTACTTATATACCATTTCAAATGCTTCTTGAATGTTGCAATTGTACGAGCCTCCACCACATCCTCTGGCAGCCACGGCAGCACATACATGAATAAATTGTCTCTGCAAATCCCCTCTAAGGATCTCGCCATTCTGAGCTGAAACTATCTCGCTGTCTTGGAACTCCCTCCCTATCGACATCATGGCTGTATCACTGTGTTGAGCACTTCGAGGACGAAACAAAGTAACTTACCATCTCAATCTCTTGAGTAATTATGGTTGGGCAGTGAAGCCTATCTCAAAGAGTGACGTGCATTCTCCAGAATTTCGTTTGAAAACCTGCAGTTTCCAATTGGACACCCGAAAGTGGTCCGGAACAAGTGGTTCGAAGGGAAAGTAGGATAAACTGAAATTCAATGATGACTGGGATGAATGAGGCAGAATGTGAGTGAGGGGCTGTTTGTACAAGGATCAATGTCAGTGCTAATGGTTTAGCCCTTACTGCCCACTGTTAACACCGACTCACACACCACTCCTGGTAAATTCACCACAATTACCCTGGTCTCTTGGTATGAGTTTCCCTCTGTGCATATTCACGCGGTAAATCGGCCCCGAGAGGATGAACGCATACTGTTTCTCCTGTCAGGTTGAAGAGGTGAAGGCACCGGTTTGAAATCAAAGCAAGAAGAGATTGCCTCTTCCTGTACATTTTCAGTGGAGAGTCACCAGCTGTGAACTTCTTTCCTGCACAAGCGGAAGTTGATATAAATTCTCATCAAGCAGCTTTATTACAGAAAGGTGGTCCGATTAACTGTGATTAAATACTTCATTAAATGCCCTTATTGATTTGAAGAACAGTGTCTGTGGTTTCGTCAGTTAAAGCATATGGTAATAACCAGGCGTTAATGGTGTCAAATGCTGTCAAATGTTCTGTACATTGAAAGTTCATTGTTTAAACTTCTTGTAAAAGCTGTATTGTTTATCCAACATCGTGAAAGTGACAGCTCAGCATGCTTCTTGTGTTTGAGCTCAGACCGTTGTTATTTCGTGCTACCAAGCACTGCGGCCTGATGTGGACCCATTGATCTATGTTCTAGCCTGCTAATTCAACGCAGAGTTCATTTTACCTGTTCGACAAGGATTTGCCTATCTCTTCTACTATTATCTCCGTCCGCCATTTCAAGTTTTTTTGGGAATAATGAAGAGACGCAGGAGACACTGGAGACTTGCAGGACAATGTTGTAGTAATAACGCATCGAATGAGATAATGGCTCACATTGCCTGCTGTCACCATTCATTGATTTTAGGCAAACAGCAATGACATCATAGAAATCCTATAATTGGAGTGAAACTGCTTTTTGTTCTGGTCTATAATGGATACTATTTAGAATTGTAAACGCGCTTAACTTTTTGAGTGAACAGATGTCACCTGATCTCAGACCTAAGTAACACAGACATTACTTGGAGACTGTGAGCCCATTTCTACACACTCTGGCCGTTGGGGGTGGGGGTGGGGGGCGGAGAAAACCACGGAACAGCCTCCGATTTTAACACTTTTCCAAGAGTAGAAATGAAAAATGAGGGATATTGATAGACAGAGAGTAGGAGAATGTAGAAGAGAGTGAGATCGTACAGAGAGACAAAGGGAGACAAACAGAAATTCTCCATTCACCATGGCTGCTCATTGACATAAAGGAGAAGAAAAAGGTAACGAAGGCCAGCCTTTCACCAACTCAGGGCAACAGCAACAGTATTACAGCCGATAAAGGAATTTTGCATTTTTACAAATGACGTCTGTTAGCTAATGAGAGATTCTTTTAAGTATGCTATTTCGCGAAGTGAAATTGACAATTACCCCGGCAATAAAACAATATAAAGCATAAGTACCCTGAATCTGTGATATGAAACATAAAATCTCTTTGTCTCTTTGTCTCCACAGATGCTGTGAGGCCTGGAGAGTTTCTCTGTCAATTCCTGTTGTTGATTCAGATTTCCAGGATTCGCACTTCTTTGTTTTATGCTAGTCTGAATCCTGTTTGTGACAATACTCGATTAATTGCCAGTTCCATACAACATTCCCTGCTTTGGGAAGGTTGTCAACAACATAAACGGTCAGAGGAAATCCCCCATTGCTACAGCAGTGAGAGCACTGAGTCCTTAGCAGTGGAGTTCCACGGAAAGTGAAATATGGCGCTATAAGTTTTCTCAATGAATCCACTTTAACTTTTTTCGTTTGTGATCATTTTAGCTGCACATTCAGTTTCTTTCTTTCATCCATTTCTGTCAGCTTGGAAAAGGCCTTTCCGCTCATCTGCAGTGCGGGTCATTGGACATTCATCTTTTCGAGTCCAGGAGCTACTATTTCTTGGAGGACCTTCTGCACTGCATCTCGGGTGGGGTGGGTGCGAGGCTGTACCACTATATTCATCTGTCAATAGATATCGGAGAAGGGTCTGTCTATTCCACACCACCAGGCTTCCTCATCGCTCTTCTGAATCTTGGTTATTATTACCCTTACCATGGCACCTCCTTCCTTGATAACAGGAAACCGATATCCCGTGTCAGGTGTACCAGTAGCCGTGGTGGATACTACTCAGTGCCAGTAACTGGGTACACAAGGATCTCTGTGTAAATATTTATTGCCTTATTTATAGTCGTCCTGTTTACCAAACGGGCATGGGTGGCATGTAAAGGTCAACTTAACATCCTTGGTTAAGATTACCATCTGCGGTTGTATCCCAGACACCCCTGCCTTCATGAATCGTCCTGCCATGCTGTCCCATATTTCTATGAGTCTTCTCATCACTACTTACGCTTATTTGGATCCGGTGTTGGCTGATGTCTCCTCAAGATCAGCTCCACGTTTGCAATGTCTGGCGTTATCAATGTGGCTCTTTCGGCGATCTTCACAGCTGTCTGTGTTGTAGGGAGCCCTTGGAACGATCCCAGCCAGCTCTTCGCCATCATGTCTTTGCTCCTGAAGTCTTTCACCACTATCCAGTCTTCAGGTTCTAGATTGTGCATCTTCCCTTCTGCTGATTCGGGTAGTGCTGCGCTTCTTTTGATTCTGTATTTGAGACAGAAGTGTGGAGAGTTTGACACCGTAACATAACATCTCGTCCTCACAGTGGTCTGTTATCTGTCTTACAATCGGTCTTGGGCCAATTCCTATATTGGGCCACCTTCCAAACAAAATCTCAAACGTCCTAAGATTTACTCTTCCTCTCCTTCATATACATTAGCACAATTGGAAATGCCATTGTCCATGTCACCTCTAGTTCCTCACAACATTTTGCCAATTTATTTTTAAAGGTAGTTTTCTCTCTTTCCACTACCCCACCGGTCGCTGGGTGGAAGGCACAATATTGCCTCAGTTTTATTCCCAAGTAATCACTGATCTGCTGTAGGGCAATATTTATAAATGGCTTTCCATTGTCGCTGCTTAGCCTTTCAGGGATGCCCCATCTCGGAATTATTTCAGTTACCAAAGCCTTGGCTACTGCACTGGCATCCCGTTTAGACGTGGGAGCACTTCTACCCTTGGGAAAACATCAACTATTATCAGACAATGCCTTTTCCCTTCGCTGGGTGTTAGTTCAATAAAATCCATCTGTAAATGTTCAAAGGGTCTTTGGGATTGGGGTTGTTCTGCCTGATTCATTTGTATTCCCCTCCCCACATTATTAGTGGCACAGATAACACATTATTGACATTATTTTAATGAGTAATGAGTAAATCCCTTTCTGTACCAGCGTGCTGAAATATTGTCGTACATCCCCACTTTTGACACATGGTCCTTACCGTGTGTTACTTTGGCATAGAAAGGGAATAAAGATCGTGGTAGCCCGGGTTTACCACTGGGGCCACACCACACCCATTCCCTCATTCTGCACCCTGCCCTTGTCCATTCACGCTTCTCCTTCGATGTGGCCTGCGACTGTAACTCCCATAAGTCTGCTTTGGATTACAAATATTTGACATACACATGTCAAGCTCATCACTTGGCGGCTGATTGGCTGCCGTCCTTGCCGCTCAGTCTACATTTTCATTGGCTTGAGACATACAGTGATTGATTTAGACAATCGGACTGCTTTCAGGAGGTCAGAGATCAGGCCATGTTATGAGATTGGCTTTCCAGTGGAGGTCAAGAAGTCCTTGTTTTTCCACAGGGATCCAAAATTATGTTCAACCCCGAATGCATATCTGCTGTCGATGTAAATATTCACTGTTCTTCCTTCGGCCAATTAACATGCCTCAATCAAGGCAATCAGCTCTGCTGCTTGCGCTGACAGATGAGAAGGAAGTGATCCCGCTTTGACTCCGTAGTTGCTACAACATACCAGACACTGACCTACCTCTTTGCTTCTGAATTCTGACCTATCCACAAAAAACGCGGTATCCAGATTGTAAATTGGTGAATGCTACACCTCTGGTCTCTGGCTTCAAATGTCATTAATTACAGCGACACATTTATGTGGGCCTCAGTCTCCTTCTGTGGGGAGAAGACAAGCAGCATTAAGGACCTTACATCGCTTTATTGTCATGTTAGGCTACTCCAATAGTATAGCATTGTATGTGAGCCAACGTGCTGCCGACATGTGTGCTGTGTTTTGCTCAGAAAGCAGTAAGGATACTCCATGTGAGACCAGTCGGTTTAATTCAACAAAGCCGACTCTGTCCCTGGAAGCTACAACAGCCTTTTCAAATGCAGGCACGACATGGAGACATTTATGCAATCCTGCCGTTACGGGATCTAAGTTGAGGTGACAAATAAGCCACTGGCCTCAATTTTCCACACATAATTCTGCATCAGCAGAGATGTCATGCAGGCACGCTTCTCATCCACTGTTTGTACAAAAGGCTTGTTTGGATTTGGAATTCCAGTGTCGGTGTAGTTTTGAGTGCCATTTCAATTCAACAAAAGGCACTCTAGGCCTCAAGGGTCACTGCAATGGACTCTAGCTCTGCAAACCTGAACCATGAGCTATGTCACTTTTGGGCGCCTAAAGGGTTGCGTAATGCAGGTTAAACATTCTAAGTAGGATCACATGACCAAAAAGGATACCAATTGTTTCTTCATGTCAGGCTTTGAATTTTGCTGGTGTGCTTGAACTCTGTCTTGACCAATGGCCTTTCCTTGTTCAGATATTAAGTGACCTAAGAACTTCAACTGTTGTTCCACAAGTTGTAGTTTTGCGAGACTGGATGGCAGAGCATCGCAAGCCTACATTTCTCACATTGTTTCTCTGTTAATGCTGCGATTAAGCATTCGCTTACATACTGCAGAAGCGCTGACCCCCCGCCCCCACCCCCACCCCCGCCCCCGGTTAAAACAAGAGTCTCCAGACTCCTGTGTAGAGCCTCTTTAATGATGGTGGGGACTCACAGTAATCTTGAAAATGTCACGTGAAAGTATAGTATTTGCCTTTGAATGGAAAAGTGATCCAGAATTGACTGTCGGCGTGTAACGGTACACAAAACAAGGCATTTGCTAAATCCACAATAGAGAGCCATTTACATCCGGTGGAATTTGAGCCAATATAATATAGGGGTTGGGAACATTTGGGGTGTGCGGAACAACAGCGTTCTCGATAACCTGCAGGTCATGAACAAACCTCCATTCCCCCGATTCCCCTGGAATATTTGCCTTTTTGAACGAAAACAAATGAGTGTTCTCACCAGTGAATATTCACGGGGATTATCACTCCAGCCTATAAGAGAGATTCAAAGACTGGGGTAATTCCTTGCAGAGCCTCGTGGTTTAACGGCTCTTTTGCTTTGCAAGGACGATACTCGGGGTTATTCTTAAGGGTTCGTATGAGCCCCACATCGTGTTTGCCTTTTGCCCTGAAATCAGTTGGACCCTTCTTAATCTTGGATCAGAGACATCTACCATAGGTAAACGCCAGACAACACTCCTGGCGGGGATTACCTGGACTGCCCTGTCTGCCTGAATTAGCCAATTTAGTTTCTTCCTATACGTCCTTTTAACTGCATTGAAGCAGATAACCACACCGACCCTGAAGATACAATCTTTCGTTTTTTGTGCCTGTCGTACTCATGGTCCCAAATTCTGGCACCTGTCGCTGGATGCCTTCGCCAATGATCCGTGAGGAAAAGAGCCTTCCACATCAAAAAAAAAAACAGGGTCTACTTACCGTCACAGATACTTAAAAAAGTTTAAAGTGACAGCACATCTGTGATCATTCCAATAAAATTCGCACAATAACAACTGATCTGGTTTAACCAATCTCCAGAACCAATCCTTCTCTTAGGATTTGTCAAGACCATCGCGGTGTATGTGTGCTGTGC